>NC_140174.1:370000-372500 GCF_963971535.1 Notolepis coatsorum | reverse complement strand
TGTTTGTTTTGGAATGTTCCACTTAATAGGGGGGTCCACTTCCTGTTTGTTTTGGAATGTTCCACTTATACGGGGGGTCCACTTCCTGTTTGTTTGGAATGTTCCACTTATACGGGGGGTCCACTTCCTGTTTGTTTGGAATGTTCCACTTATACGGGGGTCCACTTCCTGTTTGTGTGTGTGGTGCGAGAGTGTTTGATTGGTTCCTGTAACCCGGCGATGCGTTCTGTCCCGCGCAGGTCTGAACGGGATGAGCAGCAGTATCTGGGAGCACCTCCCGTCGGGCCAGGGCTCCCCGGGCACCCCCCCCACCCTGCTGCCCTCCGGCCCCAGCGCAGACACCGCCCGCCTCAAACAGGAGCTGGACGACGCCCAGCGCACCCTGAAACAGTGGGATCACAGCTGGAGACACACTGCACAGGTAGGTAGAGAGAGAGAGAGAGAGTGTGTTGTGGATGAATTTACCACGAGTAAGGGTGTACTCAGTCACATGTAGACTCAGGCCATGTCCAGACTAAAAAGATTTTGGTCGTTTTAGGCAAAGTATTTGATCGTTTGCACCGTTCTGCCACACGGAACTGCGTCCTGGCCGCCTGAAGACGCTACTTTCTGATACCAGCTCCCAGAGTGCGCAATTCTGAAGACGCCCCCCATTGCGTCGCCATCTTTACAAGCGATACGCGTCTTCTCCTGAACCGACGCCGCGAGCGCCTCCCTCGCCCCGCATCACTGTGCTCCTAAATGTGAACTATTGTCTGGATCACTGGGCAGGGTTTCCATTATCCGGTCATTCCTGTTTTTTTTTACCAGAAGAAAATCTGCTATTGATATTTAAATCTCTGGTCATAATGCCCTGTGGAAATGATTCATTCTTATTTTCCCCCCGTCGACAACAGATTGACATCTCCCTTAATCCGCATGCAAAACCCAGCCAACAAAAAAAGAAACATGATACATATTGTTCCATAGCATGCGCCTTCAGTTGATCATGACAAATCCTCTCTTACCTTGACGTAGGGCTGGGCGATATAACGATAACGATAAATATTGCGATATATTTTAATAATCGATATCGAATATCGAAATAAAAAAAATCGAAAAATCGTTTATTTTTTTTTTATTTTTATTTTTTGTGACCTGCAACAGGGCAGTTTTAAAACCAGAGACAGTGGATAGGCTTGTCTCTCTTGCCTGCAACTTAAAGTAATGGCTTTGCTTGTCCAAATGACAATACTGACAAAATTGAGATTTATTTTTCTCTTGTCAATTTATTTTGTTTGCTTTCTATTTTAAAATACAGTTTGAAACCGTCTGTACACAGTAGGCTATGTGTGCTAGCAGAACTAGACTCCAGTCACGAGTCACGAGTCACGAGTCACGGTGCACATGTGCGGTGGTTTGTCCACCAAAAAAGCGCCAAAAGATAGAAAATAAACTAGCAGAGCCAGAACTGTTCAACTCCCCTGGAGCCACAGCCAGCAGAGAAGCCGGTTTACTTTCGCTTTCATACCAGCTGCAGCCTGAGAACTGGAGTGTGAGGGGCTGTAACACTAAAGATGGCGGCAACGACAAAGAATTGCTGCAAAATAAACATACATCTGTTGTTTAAAAAAAAAGATAAAAAAATTATACTTATAACAATTTCGATAATTATCGATATCGAGAAATATGATAACATTATCATATTGTTATCGAGATATGATTTTTTTCCATATCGCCCAGCCCTACCTTGATGATTAAAAAGCCTCCATAATTTAGTAAATAAAGCTGTTAGCTAAATAGCTAACCAACTAAATACAATAGACAGTGGTATCCTGAGGTAACGTTATGACAACGTTTGCTAGTCAAAATGACTGGACACACACAGGGACAAGTTAACACACTCTCGGCCGACCACGGACATATCCGTGTTTCGGATCCAACGGTTGTTTTGGCTTTTATTCCATTTTAACACTTTGAATGCCAGCCACGACATAACACGTGTTATCAGCCCGCCCCCTGAATGCCCAGCACGACAATTAGCGTGATTTTTTTAAATTTATTAGCGATCTGAATTCATATTTCATCAACCGAGTCTACCGTTGGGAAACCAGCCCCATCAGGAGCTTAGATGTGGAAAAAAGCGCCCCCTATCGTCTCCCAGATGGTAATGCACCCTTTTGGAATGGACTCAATGAAAATGGATGAGAGAAAAAAACTCCGGAATCCACATTTTACTTCTCACGCATGTAACCGGAGATGATCCCAGTCATTGTGGAGCCTCAGAACAGTGTGTAATATGTCTTTACAGTATGTAGCGTTGGATCAATAAAAGGATCGATTTTTGGAATGGCGATCAGGAATTGGAATAATCTTTTTGGATACCATCTGATCTCAGGTAAGGAATCTATTTTACCAGTCTTAGGATAATCAGACCTGTTTTCACGGAGATATAAGCTTTTCCCCTATGTGTGATATGGCTGTTTGACTGTCCGAGCGATCAGGAACTAAGAGAATCGAT
>NC_140174.1:300000-365000 GCF_963971535.1 Notolepis coatsorum | reverse complement strand
ATAGTAAACCAAATCATTAAATTTCATAATATGAGACTTTATAAACAATGGATTTGTGTGTTCATAGTAACCAGCCTTGAAAAGGTTCCGAATGGCCCGCTTTTGCAGTACGACTATTGGATTTACTGTCTTTTTAAATGTCGACCCCCATACTTCCACACAGTAAGAAATGTAAGGAAGTATAAGTGAGTAGTAAATTATGTGCAAGGCTTTGTAGTTTAATATATCCTTACATTTATACAATATTGCTACTGACTTAGATATTTTTCCTTGAATATAGTTAACATGTTGTTTCCATGTTAATTTCTGGTCAATAACTACCCCTAGAAATTTTATCTCAGAAACTTTCTATTTTTACATCACATATTTTTAACTATCTCCCCCTCTATTTCTTTTCGATTACCAAAAACCATAAATTTAGTTTTCTTAATATTGAGAGACAATTTATTAACATCAAACCAAGTTTTGAGAGTTTCAAGCTCTCTTTCAATATCAGGCAAAAGTTCCTTTAAATTACTTCCTGAGCAATATAAATGTGTATCATCTGCAAAAATAACAAACTTTAACAGTTCAGCAACATTGCACATATCATTAATATAAAGTATAAATAGTTTTGGACCTATCACAGATCCCTGGGGTACTCCACAGGTGACCTTCCTAAATCCTGACACAGTGGCATTAATTTGCACACATTGCTGTCTGTTTTCCAAGTAGCTCTTCAGCCAAGAGTTAGCTATACCTCGTATCCCATACTTTTCCAGTTTTCTCACTAATATGCTGTGATCTATTGTATCAAAAGCCTTCTGTAGGTCACAGGGTTCGAAATTAACGGGGGCTTGGGGCAAAATGCCCTCGAAAATTGACCAAATGCCCTCGAACATCAGTTAAGGGGGGCAAAAAAAGCCCCAGACAGTTTACTAATTATATATATAATTATATATATGCTCTACAGTGCGAGCATTTCCCTCGTATTGCCCCTAATAATATGTGTGTGTGCAAACCGGAAAAATCATTTACTTGCAGTGTGTGAGACAGACGAGTGATTGTGAAGATTACAAAACAGCTCCGCTGTTAATAGTTCAGATTGAAACTGGACTGAAATTCAGTTTTTGGGTGGAATGTTTGTTCCAAGGAGGAGGGAGGCGGGGCCCGCTGCGTGTTACAGGCACTTGAGAGGTGCTGCGATTCCTGCGAACACAGAGAGAGCGCTCTGCTCTCATCAAGCATTACACTGCTATCTTAACGTTAGCAAGCTAAGCATCTGCATAGCGCGACCTGTGTTCTGTGTAACGTTAAGTAACTTGTGTTCGGCGGGGAAAGACCATTCCATTTGTAACACAACTCCAAAAGAATAACATCCAAATCCGATCCCGATGCGCATTTCCTTCATTCCACAGCGCTGAGCGCGCAACGTATTTCATTGATCGATCTGGCCAGAGCCTATACTCACAAACGTTGCGTGTGTGGGGTTTTTCATCAATTTGAAACAAGCTTCTTGACTGTTGGAATTAGGGATGTTAAAAATAAAATATCTAATAATATTATTCAATATTAGACATTCGTTGATCCAGAGGCAACCGGTTATTATATCAAGACAACAACACAACTTGCCCTCACTCAGGGACAATAATATTTAATCTATTTAGATAGAGTATGTATGTATTATTTACAGATAATTGAAGGTACCTCAAAACATGAAACCAAGCCATGATGTCACACATCGTGTGCGTGTGTGTGTTACTTGAACAATTGTCACTGTGCTCCTAAATTTCTGTGTGCTCCTAAATTTGTATTTAGATTTTATTTATTAACATTTTATTTAGGAGCACATGTGCTCCTTGGGAAAAAGGTTAGCGTAGAGCCCTATATATGGAGACATTAACATTACGTTATCAAACATAGGGACGAAGACTGTAAAAAAAGTGTCAACAATGTTTTATAATCTTTATGTTAATTTTCATTATAAAAATGTTGTGCCCCCGAAATACAAAAAAAAGCCCCCGAAAAGCAATTAAGGGGGGCAAAAAAAGCCCTTGAAAAAAAATGTTAATTTCTAACCCTGGTAGGTCAATATAAATACCAATAGAACACTTGTCATTTTGAACTGCTTTAGTTATTTCTTCTACCATCTCCATCACTGCATATGTAGTAGTTCTATTTTCCCTAACCCCATACTGGTGTTCACTCAGTATTTTGTATTTGCCAATGAAAATATCCAGTTGTTTCACAAGTAGTTTCTCTAATATTTTTGAAAATTGAGGAAGTAGGGACACTGGTCTATAATTGTCCATTTGATGTTTATCTCCATTTTTATATATTGTTACCTTTGCTGGTTTCATATTATTAGGAAAAACACCTCTTTGAAAAGACAGATTGCATATATAGGTCAAAGGTTTTACAATAGACTCAATTACTTCTTTAATAATTACCATGTCAATGGAGTTTATATCAGTTGATGTTTTGTTTTTTAATTTACTTACAATATCAATTATATCAAGTTAATTTACCCCACAGAGGAACATAGAACTGATATTATCATTAATACGATTATTAAACATATCTTTTTTATCAGCAGGCACAACAATCTTGCTGGCCAAAGTAGTTCCAACGCCCACAAAGTAGTCATTGAAATCTTCAACGATGCTTTTTACATTGTCCACTTTAGCATCTGAGCTATTTAGAAAATAGCTTGGAAATTCAGATTTATAGCCTCTATTCCGAATAATATGATTGATTATTTTCCAGGTCTTTTGTTTATTATTTGCACTATCTTCTAACATTTTATTGTAGTATTCCTTCTTTTGTACTCTCATAATGGACGTCAGTTTGTTCTTATACAGCTTATATTTTTCTTCGCTTTTTCTTTTAAAGTACATTTTTATTTTTGCACACCCTTTGCGTAGCTTTGGTCATCCATGGCTTTCCTTTATATGTATCCTTCACCCAGCTCTTTCTAATAGGACAGTATTTGTTGTATAGCTCTGTGAACGTCAACAAAAAGCATCATCAGCCTGATTTGGATCGTCAACATACACCTCATCCCAGCTGTAGTTTGTAAGGTCCATCTTTAACGCCTCCATTCTTTCTGGTGTCCTAATTCTTACAATTTTACAAGAAGGTTCACTTACATCAACTGAAAATGTTTTCTTTAAATTATGTAGAATCACAAAAATAGGAAGATGATCACTGATATCACTTCAGAACAAACCACTTGTTGCTTGGCCGTGAACATTCGTAAATATGTTATCAATAAGCGTGGCACTATCTTTAGTTATCCTACTGGGTTTGCTTATAAGGGGCCAGAGACCAAAACTAAACATTGCATTACAGAAGTCTGTTGTTAGTTTATGTTCATTACATTTTAAAGAGATCAACATTAAAGTCACCACAAACATAAAAAAAAAAAGATTTAAAAAAAAAACCTTCTCAAAAATATCACCTTCATAAATTGATCAATGCAAGAACCAGGCGTTCTATATATGCAACTCAAAAATATACTCTTAACTTTAGCAGAGTGAATTTCAATTGTCAAACTCTCCATGATATCATTAACCCTCCCTCTGCCCTCCCTCTGACCCCCCCCCCCCCTCCCTCTGCCCTCCCTCTGACCCCCCCCCCTCCCTCCCTCTGCCCTCCCTCTGACCCCCCCCCTCCCTCTGACCCCCCCCACCCTCCCAGGTGGTGTACAGGAAGCAGCGGCTGTGCTGTGTGACGTGTGGCGAGCAGGGCTCCGTGTCTCTGCCATGCGGCCACGGCCTGCAGTGCGAACGCTGCTCCGCCTCCACGGAGTGCCCCGTCTGCCCCGAACAGACCCTGGATCAGCCGCGCTCTTGATGAGACCAGCAGGAGGGATGGGTTCCGGGTTGTACCCGCCTGGCGTCTTCTCTTTTTGTATGCTTTTTTTTTTTATTTCATTTTTTTTTTAACCCTAATGCTGTCGATTTAAAAATATCTTTCATGTTCAAACGAACGGAGCTTTGGAGTTAATGTGGCGCCGCCTCCGTCCAGCGTGCGCCGACCGTCACAGGGTTTCAACACACGGAGACAAATGAACCGAGTTCCAACAGCGGGAGTCAAACAGTGAGGTCGTTGACACGGTACAACCACTCTTTATTGAAAAAAAATTTAATAAAAAGGGGATGAGGTCGAGATTGATGATGATGAAGAGGATGAGGTGGGGATTGATGATGATGATGATGAAGAGGATGAGGTGATGATGACGGACAACGGGGATAATCAGTGAAACAGGGTTTTTTGCATTGTGTCACTTGGGAGTGATTTCCATCCATTTAATAACCTTGCAATTGATACAAGAGAATAAACTAGTTTCATTTGGCTATTGCCTGAAAACTATTGTGAAACAATATAGCCAAAGAGTTATTGTTATGAGCGTAACGTTTTTTATCTGCCTGTTTGTCACCAATAAAGAGTGGTTGTACCATGTCAGCTCCCTTTCCATTTGATTCCTGGTGTCAAAATGATATGAATAAGTAGGTATATTCTTTATGTATTGTAAGATATGTTGTCTGGGTCAATAGTTTAACAGAATCGGCGTCGGTCGCCGCGCGCGTGGGGGGGGGGGGCGTCCAAACCTCTGTGACATGAAGAGTTCTTACCTAGACACCATTAACCAGGTTACAAAGAAATGCCATGCGGATGTTGGGCACATGGGAACCCATCTCTCCTACCAGACCTGAACACACCATTAACCGGTCCATCTTGAGTCTACAAAACAAAGAGGCCAACAGTAGTACCTTAATCATAAATCGGAATGAAGTCTGGGTCAAGTCGTCTCGATCTGGCAAAAAAAAAACGCAAGCGCTGAAATTAAAATAGATAGGATCAAGAAAAGGGGGCGGGGGCTTGATGTAGGTCAATTGTCCTGTATGACCGATCCCTGACGAGCCCCCCCCCCATAACTTAGGTCCTACCTATCTGCTAGCGTTATTCACTTCAATCATTCAATATTCGCACTTGACCAGCTACACTGTTCTTTACTGGTGAGAATGAACCCAAAGATCAGCTGTTGCCCCCCCCCCCCCCCCCCCCCCCCCTTTAACTGAAATCATAAAGCCAGCACTAGAGATCCAGGATCAGCTGGAGTTGATCTACCTATCTGTCGATCCATTCTAAGGAAGTGACCAGGTCTGACTCCAATCAGTCTTTTTTAAAGGGCGTGTTCAGCTCCGCCCACACAGCTGTCCCACAGGGGGCGGGGCCTCCGGGCTGCGGGTAGAGTGCGTGTCTGGATTCAATTGTTGGTCTTTTTCATTTTGTTTTCTTTTTAGCAATTGTTAAATCAGCAATTATTGTTAATTAATAATAATATACATTTCAACAACGGAAGATATTTAAAATGTTAGGATTTTTTTTGTTTTAATTTGTAACAGATGGCCTCTGTTAAGGGACTCTCAGGTTTTCTCTGTATTCCTCTTCTAAGTTAACTGGAGGAGGGAGAGCATGTTAACAATCGAAAAACAAAATGTACAACTCAGTCAACTTGCATAGTCTTTTGAAATTACATACGTATATCTTTTTCATTATTAGTTTAACGCGCTTTTCATGTTAACTCAAAATGCAATTTTTTTTTAAACAACCAGCCTTTTTCTACTTACAATCACTGTATGAAAGATTTTTTCTGCCATAAATTTTTCATTTTTTTCCTAAGTGTCGACGCACTTGAAAGTGTGTCGAATGTAGTCTTCTAATAACTATTTCACTGCCACACGACAGAAGGTTAACCCTTTACTATCACACAACCGACGGCGATGCTCCATCATTAGCATCATTAGCTCCGCATCCGCGACCTCCTCTAATGATGCTAATGATGGAGCATCGCCGTCTGTATTCTGTATCGTCACAGTGAAAGGGTTAACCGGCTGCCATGTGGCAGTGAAAGGGTTAATATACATAGTCCAGTGACGTCATCGTACTCTATTCTTGCACTGAAAAGACGAGGAGGTGTCGAGGAAGCGGACTCCGGCTGAAGGCTTCGACGAGAGCGTGTTTATGATCACTGGGACGGTCTCTCGGCACACAGTCCACACGCCACCACGTCACTCATCCAACACCAGTGTTTATTCTTGTGTTTCTGTTTTGGTATAGCTCATTAAAAACAAATTGTATATTTTTGGAGGAACCGGTTGTGTTTGCGTGTGTGACTTTTATGGTATCCTTGACTGGTATTTCATAACAAATCCATGTATGTATGAATTAGTTGGAACAAACAGTAGCAGGCGTCAGTATTGTGTGACATTCCTGGGGAGCCTTCAGGCAAAACCCCCTCAGGATAAGACTGTTTACTCAACTGTATTTAGGACACAGCCATTCCAAACCCCCCACGAACAAGAAACACCTTCTAGGGTGTGACGGTTGAACCACAGAACAAGAGGCTAAATGAAGCTGATATGCCTCTGTGAAACAAGACCTACGTGTAAAACTGTTTGAATCCATACAATAATAGATTAGAGACGAGACACACAGGTCAAATAATGTCTTAAGTCTGTAGGAAACTAAACCATATCAATTTAAAAGGTAACTTGCAAAGAAGATTTGAATACCATTGAGGAATGTCAAACTGGTTAAGTAATAAAGCTATTTCACTCTGGTTGTAAAGCTTGCTAGAATCTAAAACCAAGGAACTATTAATTCAGTATACTTTATATAGGAAATCTGGTATTAAAATATGGACAACTCCACATTGGGTAAATGCTGAAAATATATGTAACTTATTACATTAACCATACAAATATAGAAAAGGTTTTAGAGGTAAGACTCTGTGCGCTTCAAGAAAACCACAGCCCACACAATGAGGACACAGGGGGCGGACCGCCACCACCGGAAGACCGCCCCAACAGAGGAGAACGCCATGTATGGAATCAAGAAACCTAATTGGACCAACGTATTATTAGAATGGGCTAGGATTGGTGGGAAATCAGAGTATTTAAGACAGAAACAGTGTTAATTCAAGAGGCCAGCCAGACGCACCCATCCTCCAGGGGGTCTGATGGTCTCCACCGCTGCCACAGACTGTACTTTGCCACCACGTCACTCCTAAGATTGGAACGGGACCCAGCCTAACACTGCACCCGAAGGTAAAATAAGGGGACTTCTTCCGTTCATGAGAGGAGACCTTACCGCCGGAAGTGGAGGCCTGTATCCCTGTTGGGGGAGAGGGGGGCCGGTGTAGGAGGCAAGGCGGCCCTGAGAAGCCGGTTGTCCCACGCTTTGCGCCTCCTAAACTCATTTGGGGAGAGGTGCATCCAAGTAGGGGAAGGAGTGCATCCGAACGGGAGAGGGGTACTCTTAACTGGAAGGAGGTTGAAAGGGTCAAAGCGGTTGAATGAGAGAGTTTTGATGCATGAGTGAAACAAGCGTGAATGGCTTTGTCTTTGAGTGTTTACCTAGAAATGTGAGGATGAGTTGAGTGGCGTGTGTGTGTGTTTTTTGATTTCAGTGAATGAATGAGGCTGTTGAGGACAGGGCGTAACATGGTTCTGTTATCTGGTTAAAGCCTAACAATAGACAGGATGTTAGATCTTGTGTCAGGATCGTGAACCAGCAGACCACTTTTAGTATAAACCATATCTAGTTATAGTTAAACAATAAGAAGATAATAAGTAGTAAGGCTGTTATCTTGTCAATTTGAATAGAAAATCAGAAAACTTGGTTTATATTACACCTGGAATTGTAGTTGTTTGATTCAGTATATACAACGGGCTGAAAACATTACGCCAACACTATGACATAATTTCTAAAAATGCTGTTATAGTCCAACTACTTACACAAGAGTGTTTTAATCAATCAAGGACAAAATGTGACCAGAACACTTACATTAACTTAAAGGTTTCCTACTTTAAAGGGGGTGTGGTCATTTTGATTTTATTTCTTTTATTTCTTTTGAATCACTGCTTGAGAACTCAATATACGTATGAATGATATTGAATTAAAATGTTTGATTTATTTTTATTTCCTTTCTAGAAACTTTAATTTTCAGGACTGAATGTATTGTATGACAGTGATGAAAGGGACCAGTATAGGGACTGCTGGAATCAGAGGTGTCAGATTAGGGCATGACTGATTTGTTCCATTTGTGTGTGTGTGTGAGGGAATGTGTGTGTGTGTGGGAGTCACCACAGGAGTAATAGAGCGGAGTGGATGGTTTTGAGGGTGTTCTTTTTATTCCTTTAATGTTTTCGGTATGCGTGGTGATTTCACATGTGGAGATGCAACACATGTGGTTGAAGGATGTGTTTACTGAGATGTTTTGTTGATTATTTGTCTTTCTTTTATTTCCAAACTATGTTTTTCATGATCTGGGTGAGAGGGGAGAGTGCCATGAGGGCAGGAGCTGTGAAACATCGGAACAGGATGTCTGAAAGAGCTAAGTAGTGCATTGCACATTTGTGTGGATTTTTCAATGGTGTTTCTCTTACAGATTGTTAAAGTGATGTGTAAATCGGAATTTGCATATGTGCTTTTGTCTTCACAGCTCAGTATGGGGGGGAATGCAGAGCAGCCCGAGACACATGGTCAATACATTACATTAGAAATACACGGTACAATGTAACTGGTTGTAAAGCTTGCTAGAATCTAAAACCAAGGAACTATTAATTCAGTATACTTTATATAGGAAATCTGGTATTAAAATATGGACAACTCCACATTGGGTAAATGCTGAAAATATATGTAACTTATTACATTAACTGTAACTGAGGGGTACAATTCCCTGACTGTATTAAAGAGTATGATATATTAAACCACTACTAGTTATGTACTTTAATTACTGGCCATACAGTACATGAATATATATGGTGAACACCCACACAAGAATACGGCATTGACACATAAAGTACTATTTGGAGGGTATTTATTATTATTAAGCAACGTTAGGTTACAGATTGAGAATTAGGCTCGCGCTTGTATGGCGAAGAACACACGTAAAGTCAGTCAAGAGCGTAAGTCAATGAGAATAGTATGAATACTAGGATGGGTCTAAACTGACGCCACCTGTGGTATAGCAATTACATAGGGCACACTAGTACCAGCTGGAGACACTGGGGGGTTCCCTCCGGGTGTAACGCCGGCAGGGGTAGAGGAATGTTCGGGTACAAAGTCTGGGTCAACGAGGAATAACGAGGCTCCAGATACAGGAGCCAGTGCATGTACTCCCTTGATCAGTAGACAAAGCAACAGCTATAATCCAGTATGCTCGACAGCATGGAAAACAGCTAGCCAGCCTCTTCCTAGAGGCGGGCTCGAGTGATGATCCTCACGGGGGGTAGATCCCAAACGACAGTGGGGTCGACGGTTCTCTGCTCCAGCGGTCACGGTCCCAAAGCAATATAATCCAACCAGAAATGGTTCTGCAGTCGCCGGTGTAGGTTCTCCGGTGTACATATCCAACGGTTCTCGTCTAGGACTCCTCGGGTGGGGCACGAGTTTAGGCCGCCCAGCCTGGATAAGTGCACTAGCTATATACACGACGAACCGGTGGTAATGCTGGTCACTGAAGAACTGTAGCCGCACAATACACTATAAATGATAGACTATTACTTCACATTAGAATAAGTCGAACTCAACGTTACTGCGTTAAACTCTGACACTTTAGCAATCTATTCGCATGCGGTTCTCAATGCTCTATTTAGAGGCAAAGTTGCTAACTTCACTGCATGTTGACTCGTGGTGAAGGCTTCAAGGTTTGAACTGAACAAGTACTAAGTGTACACCTGCGCCGTATTTATACGTAAGGTGAATTATCTAGTGCCAACCTCAGTTCTGTCTCGTATTACTGCGCAGACTCTGGACATGTTGAGACATGCCCGGAGTTGCCTTTGAACTTGCCGTTGGGGGCTTGGTCGTTGGCGCCTAGGGGTCGCTGTCCAATAGGAGAGCGAATATTACTCTGGTTTGTACGCAGGTAAAGGGATATTCCGTCTATATATACAAATAATATACAAGGCATATCAAACGATAAATATATATATTCAGTTTAATCTGACCCTTTGTAACAGCCGCCTCCTAATTAGTCCGCACCTAATTAGTTAAAGCGAAGACAGATTAATAGTCCTGTCAACTACTCAATGTCTGTTGTGGGGAGTAGGTCAATCTACAAAGTCAGTGGGTCATGATCGTCATCAGGGGAGTCAGGGAGCCTCGGCCTCCCTCACTGAGGGACCAGACAAACGACCTGAGTGTGTGATTTGTGGAGAAAAGTTGGCAAACTCGAGCCTGAAGCCCAGCAAGCTGAAGAGACATCAGGCGTCTAAGCACCCAGAAACCGTTGGGAAGGATCCAGACTTTTTTCGGAGGAAAGAACAGTCTCTCAAGGCGAACAAGCCTGTTGATGTTAGAGTAGCGTGGAGCAGGGGTGGCAGTGATTTACAGAAGGCTACCGAAGCCTCCTTTGAGTGTTCGCTTTTAATTGCAAAAGCAAAGAAACCGCACAATATTGGCGAGCAGCTCATCAAACCAGCCTGCATCAAAATGGTTTAGAAACTGCGGCCCACAGGTGGCGGATAAACTAAAATCAGTACCACTCTCGAACAATGTAGTGAAAGACCGAATTGATAAGATGTCAAGTGATTGCGAGCAGCAGCTGTCAGAAAAGCTTAGAAAGGGTCCATTTGCCATACAACTTGATGAAACTACAACTGTCGCAGACGAGGCTGTGCTCATCGTTTATGTGCAATATATCGAAAATGAGGATCTGAAGCAGGACATTCTCATGTCAGTCAACCTTACTACCACCACTCGAGGTGAGGATATTTTTACTGCAGTGGATTCTTACTTCATTCAACATAAATGCAAACCGTTCACCATTAGGGCCTGATTTGAGAGGATGAATACAGGATTTGAATATTGGCCAAAATTTTGAAATACATATGGTGCAAGATTAGATTTGTTGATTGAAGGCACAAGTCAAAGAAGCATAGTGGGTCTAATTATGATGCATATGCCTGTGTATAAGCAGTTTGTTATTAAAATGACAAAAAAAGGTATTAAACCCAGCTAGGACAGATTCTCTCTGCTACTGATTGGAATTTCCTGTCTCATATTTAGTTTAATTTGTTGCATTGATTTGTTCCATAAATGCAAACCGTTCACCATTAGGGACTGATTTGAGAGGATGAATACAGGATTTGAATATTGGCCAAACATTTTGAAATGCATATGGTGCAAGATGAGATTTGTTGATTGAAGGCACAAGTTAAAGAAGCATAGTGGGTCTAATTGTGATGCATATGCCTGTGTATAAGCAGTTTGTTATTAAAATGACAAAAAAAAGGTATTAAACCCAGCTAGGACAGATTCTCTCTGCTACTGATTGGAATTTCCTGTCTCATATTTAGTTTAATTTGTTGCATTGATTTGTTCCATAAATGCAAACCGTTCACCATTAGGGCCTGATTTGAGAGGATGAATACAGCATTTGAATATTGGCCAAACATTTTGAAATGCATATGGTGCAAGATGAGATTTGTTGATTGAAGGCACAAGTCAAAGAAGCATAGTGGGTCTAATTGTGATGCATATGCCTGTGTATAAGCAGTTTGTTATTAAAATGAAAAAAAAAAAACGTATTTTATGGTATCTTATTAGGAGGGGGTCCACGAATTTCATCAGAGATGTTTGGGGGTCCCTGGGGGGAAAAAGGTTGGGAACCACTGGTCTAGGATGGCGTAAGTGTCCAGGACCTTGTCCTCGTAACTCAGGAGCACTCTGACCACTTTGATGAGCACTCGGGGGGTCCCGCTATGCTGGTCTATGTGGAGCACTTCTGTTGGTGGGTTGCCTTGGATCTTCTGTAGTGGTGCCGACTCGCGGTAGTCCGAGTAGCACCGTGACTCCCGGTGTCTGCTGTAGCAGTCAGGACACCAGGGGGCGGTCCTATGGATCTTCGGTAGTGGTGCCACCGCCTCGGCCTGATACATCACCGTGATGGGCCCACTTTGGTTTCCTGGCGGACGCTTGTTGATGTCGTGCAGGACCTCCAGGTGGGCGCCGTCGCACTTGCTGCATCTCTTCTTTAAACGGCACTCAGCTGCCATATGGCTGCGCGCGCAGCGGAAGCAGCGGCGGTTGGCTTTGATCCACTGACTCACCTCGTCAGTGGTCAGCTTCTTGAAAGTGTCACATTGATACAGCCGATGTTCCTTTTCACAGTACTGGCATACAATCTTCCACTCCCCCTTGGTCGGGGGGTTGCTGTGGTTCTCGTGCTGCGGCACTGACTCGGCCTGGTGCATAACGGTTACTGGCCGGCGGTTATCGTTGGACCTCCGAGGTCCATCTCTAGGGCTAGAGTCACTCCACACGAATGTGTCCAGTCGTAGACTGCTGACTTCCCTGGCGAGGAAGTCAGCTAGGTCTAGGAGGGATGCTTCTGGGCCGTTGGGGTCGCGGTGGTCTCTCTGCCGCCGAAAACGCTCTTGGCGGGCTGGAGGGAGCTTCTCCAGTATTCGCTCCACATTAGAGTTTGCATATAGTTCATGTCTCCCCTTCTCCTTTTGGGACCCCAGCATCCCCACGAGGGATTGTACCTTGATAGAGAGGTCATCCAGTGCTCTATTGTCTTTGGCTAGGGGGAGGCGGTCGATATCTCTTATTTCTTGTATCACGTAGTCCCATATGCGTCCATAACGCTGGTCGAGGGCCACTAGAGCCGCGGAGTATGGGGTGCTTGAGTTGGAATATGCCAGCGCTATGTTATGCGCTCTGGGCACCTTGAGATGCTTGAGGAGGATAGCATATTTGTACGACTCGTCGGGGACGTCGGACATCATAGTCTCCAAGCACATCCGTAATTCCGTGTACTGTGCTCTGTCCTCGCGCGTAAAGTCTGGGAACGTCGGTGTGCCAAGGTACGATGCCATGGATGGCTGGCACATTGGTGAGCATAGGGGAAGAGGCCTCCTGGGCGAGTCTCCCCGTACGTGTTGTCGTGGGTTGGTACTTGGTGGGTACCAGAGGCCGGGTACCCAGGTGCTGTTCCTCGGTGCTGACTGTACGTCAAACTCACCCGTGAGTTGGGTCGGGGGTTTGTAGTGCAGTGACTCGGGGCTGACGTCGGGGCTGTACTGGGCCTCCTGGTCCAGAGTACGTTGCTGCTGGTCGGGGCTGTACTGGGCCTCCTCGTCCAGAGTACGTTGCTGCTGGTGGGTTTGACATTCCTCCTCTTCCTCTTCCTCTTCTAGGTCCTGGAGTCTTCTAGTCAGTCTCTCGGCGACGTAGGCCGGTTCTTCCCGGTGGCTGGGTCTCGTATGGACCGGTCGGGGAGGGGGGTCGGAGACGTAGACAGGATCCTCTTGTTGGC
Source organism: Notolepis coatsorum (assembly GCF_963971535.1). Lineage (NCBI taxonomy): Eukaryota > Metazoa > Chordata > Actinopteri > Aulopiformes > Paralepididae > Notolepis > Notolepis coatsorum. The sequence goes on along the minus strand of NC_140174.1, from coordinate 351,685 downwards.
CGGGTCCCGGGTCGCTTTGTCGGGTAGGGGAAGGAGCCCTAGACCCTTGTCGTGATGATCTCCGGGAGCTCCGTGCGGAGAGAGGGGGTGTCGCCCTGGCAATCAATTGTTCTATCATCTGCGCCTGCAGCCGGTCGCGCTCTGCTTCGCGCTGGGCATGGGCGGCGTCGCGCTCTGCTTCGCGCTGGGCATTGGCGGCGTCGCGCTGTGCATTGGCGGCGTCGCGCTGTGCATTGGCGCGGTCTCTTTCAATGTTCTCTTCCGTCTGAAGGCGTCTCTCCTCCGTCTGAAGGCGTCTCTCCTCCAGTCTTATGCGGTCGTCTTCACTCCTTTGTTGCGCCTGGAAGCGCTCTCGTTCGGTTGCAGAGTGTTCGCGCTCACTAAGGGCTTGCGCTTGGAGTTGCGCGTGAAGGCGCTCTCGTTCCGCTGCAGATTGTTCGCGCTCGCTCGTCTGTTGAGCCTGAAGGCGCTCTCTTTCCGTGGCGGAGTGTTCGCGCTCACTAAGCGTCTTTGCTTGAAGCCGGTCGCGTTCACCCTGAAGTCGGTCTCTTTCGGTGGAGGCTGCCAGTGTGGCGATCAAGGCTTGCGCCAGTATCTGGTCCGCCTGGCTGGGGGATGACACTGACGGAGGTGATCGGCTTCTGACAGAGCTCGTTGGAGATCTGTTCTCCTGGCGCGCCCCGAGGTCCATCTCCTGGGTGCGCTTCTCTTCTGGTGGTGTGTCGGGTTCTGTCCCTGGAGCGTTTTCTTTATCCTGGAGCTCTCCGGGGACTATCCCGTTGACGTTGTCTGGAGGTATAGTCATGTCATGTCCCACCTGGTCCCCCCCGTGAGCTTGGTCAGTTTCGTGAGAGCCCACTGGGGTCTCTACTGGCAGGGTCGCCTGGTCGATAGGATTTGACATGCTTTGACTATCTGCTTTATCCGTATTTAACGTCTGGTTAAAGCTAGGTATTAGAACGACAGCGTATTCCTCCAGATAGGGAGGTGGCTGACGTTTGCGCTGCGGGCGTTCTAGCTTGGGAGAGCCGCTTGGGGAGTGTTCACCGCTGGCCATGGTTAATATTAATATTATATTAAATATTACACTGATACCCTCCGGCTCGAAGGACCAATTGTAACTGAGGGGTACAATTCCCTGACTGTATTAAAGAGTATGATATATTAAACCACTACTAGTTATGTACTTTAATTACTGGCCATACAGTACATGAATATATATGGTGAACACCCACACAAGAATACGGCATTGACACATAAAGTACTATTTGGAGGGTATTTATTATTATTAAGCAACGTTAGGTTACAGATTGAGAATTAGGCTTGCGCTTGTATGGCGAAGAACACACGTAAAGTCAGTCAAGAGCGTAAGTCAATGAGAATAGTATGAATACTAGGATGGGTCTAAACTGACGCCACCTGTGGTATAGCAATTACATAGGGCACACTAGTACCAGCTGGAGACACTGGGGGGTTCCCTCACAAAGCTTCGTTCGATGGGCATGGGATTCGAATATGAAAATAAAATCAGATTATTAAAAAAATATAAATATAATTTTTTTGTTTGCAAAATCAACTCTGCCTCTCTTTGTTAACTACAACAAGCAATGCTGTTTGTTATTTAAGACAAGTTCGGACTCGGCACTGACAGATTTGTGTTCATTGTGCTGCTTTTATAAAGCCTCAAATGACAGCTTACAATATTTCATGAAAGCAAAGTGTTTTGTTTGTCTAAGATTTAAAAAGGTTTAAACTGTACAGCACTGACAAAGTTGAACAAAGTGCTGTACAAGTCCCCCCCCCCCCCCAAATTTTTTTTAAAATGTGAATCAGATATATTTTTTTTATCTCGAAGCTTTGAATTAAAATCGAATCTCGGCCCCGAAGCTTAGAATTCCAAAAAAATTATCGAAGTTCAGCCCTAATGTTCACAGAGATGTATAGATAACATTCACATCACACTTCCCCTCTGACCGTTTCTTTCTAGGGTGGGACTGGGATCCCCTCCTGGGACAGTTTCTTTAGGGTGGGACTGGGATCCCCTCCTGGGACAGTTTCTCTCTAGGGTGGGACTGGGATCCCCTCCTGGGACAGGTTCTTTCTAGGGTGGGACTGGGATCCCCTCCTGGGACAGTTTCTTTCTAGGGTGGGACTGGGATCCCCTCCTGGGACAGTTTCTCTCTAGGGTGGGACTGGGATCCCCTCCTGGGACAGTTTCTTTAGGGTGGGACTGGGATCCCCTCCTGGGACAGTTTCTTTCTAGGGTGGGACTGGGATCCCCTCCTGGGACAGTTTCTTTCTAGGGTGGGACTGGGATCCCCTCCTGGGACCGTTTCTCTCTAGGGTGGGACTGGGATCCCCTCCTGGGACAGTTTCTCTCTAGGGTGGGACTGGGATCCCCTCCTGGGACAGTTTCTTTAGGGTGGGACTGGGATCCCCTCCTGGGACAGTTTCTTTCTAGGGTGGGACTGGGATCCCCTCCTGGGACAGTTTCTTTCTAGGGTGGGACTGGGATCCCCTCCTGGGACCGTTTCTCTCTAGGGTGGGACTGGGATCCCCTCCTGGGACAGTTTCTCTCTAGGGTGGGACTGGGATCCCCTCCTGGGACAGTTTCTCTCTAGGGTGGGACTGGGATCCCCTCCTGGGACAGTTTCTTTCTAGGGTGGGACTGGGATCCCCTCCTGGGACAGTTTCTTTAGGGTGGGACTGGGATCCCCTCCTGGGACAGTTTCTCTCTAGGGTGGGACTGGGATCCCCTCCTGGGACAGTTTCTTTCTAGGGTGGGACTGGGATCCCCTCCTGGGACAGTTTCTTTAGGGTGGGACTGGGATCCCCTCCTGGGACAGTTTCTTTCTAGGGTGGGACTGGGATCCCCTCCTGGGACAGTTTCTCTAGGGTGGGACTGGGATCCCCTCCTGGGACAGTTTCTTTCTAGGGTGGGACTGGGATCCCCTCCTGGGACAGTTTCTCTAGGGTGGGACTGGGATCCCCTCCTGGGACAGTTTCTTTCTAGGGTGGGACTGGGATCCCCTCCTGGGACAGTTTCTTTCTAGGGTGGGACTGGGATCCCCTCCTGGGACAGTTTCTCTCTAGGGTGGGACTGGGATCCCCTCCTGGGACAGTTTCTTTAGGGTGGGACTGGGATCCCCTCCTGGGACAGTTTCTCTCTAGGGTGGGACTGGGATCCCCTCCTGGGACAGTTTCTCTAGGGTGGGACTGGGATCCCCTCCTGGGACAGTTTCTTTCTAGGGTGGGACTGGGATCCCCTCCTGGGACAGTTTCTCTAGGGTGGGACTGGGATCCCCTCCTGGGACAGTTTCTCTAGGGTGGGACTGGGATCCCCTCCTGGGACTGTCTCTCCCGCTGCCTCCTCTTCTTCACGAAGGCCTGGGTGCCCTTGTCTCCTCTCCTGGACTCCAGTAGCTGCACAATCCTGTCCTCTGCAAAAGACGCACATGTTTTTAAAAATAAAATTTCATTTAATTTCAAACCTTTTATTTATACAGGTAAAAATCTCATTGAGACATGATCCACCAAACAAACGTAACAAATACATAAAACAAGTTCCAGACTAAAACAAGACAAGTAGCTAAAAGTGTAACAGGGGCTCAAATGTAGATACATTAAATTAAGAGCAAGAACAGCCCCCATTGATGCCCTCTCAATATTCCGTTTAAGAAGCTTAAATTCTCCCGCGGGAATCAGGTCCAGGGGCCTCAGTTCCTGCCGTAATAAGTTCCATGCAGACGGGACAGAACAGGAAAAGGCTGTTTGGGCAAATGGTACAGAGAGGGGAATAAAATTATCAGTATGCCTCGGCCGGCTGATGTAGCGCCGCAGTTTCGGCGTCTGGTCTATTTTCAGCGTGACGCGCGTATCGGACATATACCAGACTAGACTAGAATTGAGTAAAAAAAAAACATTATTAAGGTTTTATATCAGTGAATATACAGATGAAGGGTAGGATGTCGATTGTATATTTATATTTATATATATATATAATAATAATAATATATGCATATATATAATATATAAATATATATATATATTATATATATGTAACCGGTCTCATTTGACATGCCCTGAGTGGGAGTTGAACCCCGCGTCGCGGGCGACATCGCCGACCGCTATACCAAGATGTGAATCTTTTATATCTTATGTAATCGTTTATTATAATTGTCATGGTTTTTGCCCTATTTCATCTTTCTGTGAGGGACCGCTGTCTATTTCATCTTCCTGTGAGGGACAGCTGTCTATTTTGTCTTCCTGTGAGGGACAGCTGTCTATTTCATCTTCCTGTGAGGGACAGCTGTCTATTTCATCTTCCTGTGAGGGACAGCTGTCTATTTCATCTTCCTGTGAGGGACAGCTGTCTATTTCATCTTCCTGTGAGGGACAGCTGTCTATTTCATCTTCCTGTGTGGGACAGCTGTCTATTTTGTCTTCCTGTGAGGGACAGCTGTCTTTTTCATCTTCCTGTGAGGGACAGCTGTCTATCACTGGCCTCTGTGGTTAATTGCCTCGTGGTAGGGCAGGTGTGTGGGCTTGATTGCACCTGATTCAGTAGCTGAGTCTATTTCAGTTACTAATAATAACTAATTCGCGTATAAGTAACGTTATGGTTTATTCATAACGTTATGCACATTTCACAACACAGTCAGCTGTCAGAAACTGTACATTGTAACGTTGTTATTTCGCGGCCTGCCCATTTGATGTTCCCAAATCATATTCAGAAAGTATCACAGAGACTTCTATTGACCAAGGAATTAGTTATTATTAGTAAGACACAACATTTCCGTAGCAATTGACCACCAGACTCTTTCTCTTAAGGCATTAACTGGGTTAATTAATATAAATGTTATATTGTAACTGTCTAGTTACACATTGGTTCCGAAACATGTATGTTCCAGGCTATTAACACTTTGAATCTGAGAGAGCTCTGGTCAGCGAAGCCGGCGAGCGATTATTATTGGTTTTTAATGACAAACCAATTACATAATCCTATCCAACATATGTGTAAAGGCACACACAACATATTCCAGTTAACGGTATATATTTAATGATTCGTTATGGCGTAATCAATACTTCCATGCGTATAAATTGCGTTCACAACCTCCATGTTTTGGGGCTATTCATCAGAAAACTCGGATCCGGGATTCGGCTCCCATCCGTCGGGCAACAACTGTGGGTTTTCAGCCTCTCTCTCTGGAGCTTAACGGAGTTTCGACTCCTGGCTAGAGGAGCTTGTCGCGGCTCATGCGCATGCGCGCGCTCGGCCAATCAGAGAGGGGTCTGCAGAAATGGCCTCAACCAATCAGAGAAGGGTCTGCAGAAATGCGGCTACGAATTGTAGAGACGCGTGGCAGCATCGGTAAACAGGAAGTGAAATGAACCTGGCTCCCTCAAGTTGTTCTCAGCCAGCAGCTAATCCAGTCCAATCTATTGCCATCTTGTGTCTTTCGGTGTCATCTTGGCTAAACTTTTGTCCTCCACAGTGCTATCTATGATTGCAGATGATTATTTAGCAAATATGAACACGCAGATAGGCTCGCTGAAGCAGCAGATAGGCTCTCTGAAGCAGCAGTTAGGTTCTCTGAAGCAGCAGTTAGGCTCTCTGAAGCAGCAGATAGGCTTTCTGAAGCAGCAGATAGGCTCTCTGAAGCAGCAGATAGGCTCTCTGAAGCAGCAGATAGGCTCTCTGAAGCAGATAGGCTATCTGAAGCAGCAGATATGCTCTCTGAAGCAGCAGATAGGCTCTCTGAAGCAGCAGTTAGGCTCTCTGAAGCTGCAGTTAGGCTCTCTGAAGCAGCAGATAGGCTCTCTGAAGCAGCAGTTAGGCTCTCTGAAGCAGCAGATAGGCTCTCTGAAGCAGCAGATAGGCTCTCTGAAGCAGCAGATAGGCTCTCTGAAGCAGATAGGCTATCTGAAGCAGCAGATAGGCTCTCTGAAGCAGCAGATAGGCTCTCTGAAGCAGATAGGCTATCTGAAGCAGCAGATATGCTCTCTGAAGCAGCAGATAGGCTCTCTGAAGCAGATAGGCTATCTGAAGCAGCAGATATGCTCTCTGAAGCAGCAGATAGGCTCTCTGAAGCAGCAGATAGGCTCTCTGAAGCAGCAGTTAGGCTCTCTGAAGCTGCAGTTAGGCTCTCTGAAGCAGATATGCTCTCTGAAGCAGCAGATAGGCGCAGCAGATAGGCTCTCTGAAGCAGCAGATAGGCTCTCTGAAGCAGATAGGCTCTCTGAAGCAGCAGATATGCTCTCTGAAGCAGCAGATAGGCTTTCTGAAGCAGTTAGGCTCTCTGAAGCAGCAGATAGGCTCTCTGAAGCAGATAGGCTCTCTGAAGCAGCAGATAGGCTCTCTGAAGCAGCAGTTAGGCTCTCTGAAGCTGCAGTTAGGCTCTCTGAAGCAGCAGATAGGCTCTCTGAAGCAGCAGATAGGCTCTTTGAAGCAGTTAGGCTGTCTGAAGCAGCAGATAGGCTCTCTGAAGCAGCAGATATGCTCTCTGAAGCAGCAGATAGGCTCTCTGAAGCAGTTAGGCTCTCTGAAGCAGCAGATAGGCTCTCTGAAGCAGTTAGGCTCTCTGAAGCAGCAGATAGGCTCTCTGAAGCAGCAGTTAGGCTCTCTGAAACAGCAGATAGGCTTTCTGAAGCAGCAGTTAGGCTCTCTGAAGCAGTTAGGCTCTCTGAAGCAGTTAGGCTGTCTGAATAAAATAAATAAAATAAATAAAATAAATAAAATAAATAAAATAAATAAAATAAATAAAATAAATAAAATAAATAAAATAAATAAAATAAATAAAATAAATAAAATAAATAAAATAAATAAAATAAATAAAATAAATAAAATAAATAAAATAAATAAAATTAATAAAATTAATACAATTAATACAATTAATAAAATTAATAAAATTAATAAAATTAATAAAATTAATAAAATTAATAAAATTAATAAAATAAATAAAATAAATAAAATAAATAAAATAAATAAAATAAATAAAATAAATTAGCTAAATAAAATAAATTAGCTAAATAAAATAAATTAGCTAAATAAAATAAATTAGCTAAATAAAATAAATTAGCTAAATAAAATAAATAAAATAAATAAAATAAATAAAATAAATAAAATAAATAAAATAAATAAAATATATATTGTTTCAAGGATTAATACCAGCCACTGCAGGAGATAAAAGGATAAATGGAGTCCTCGTCGGGGAATTGAACCCCGGTACGCCCCGTTCGACCCTTTCCCGACATTTTCGATGATGGAAGTGATTTGGAAAAAGTTGCGGCACGCCAAGATGTACCAGCATCTTGGACAGCGTGAGAAATGCACCCATTTCATTGTCACTCTGTTACACCTATACACGGCTGGGCCCCGCGTGGCAGGCGATAATTCTACCACTGAACCACCAATGAGTGTGGGGTGTCCTTGTGTGCGTGGCTGATTGAGTGTGGGGTGTCCTTGTGTGCGTGGCTGATTGAGTGTGGGGTGTCCTTGTGTGCGTGGCTGATTGAGTGTGGGGTGTCCTTGTGTGCGTGGCTGATTGAGTGTGGGGTGTCCTTGTGTGCGTGGCTGATTGAGTGTGGGGTGTCCTTGTGTGCGTGGGTGATTGAGTGTGGGGTGTCCTTGTGTGCGTGGCTGATTGAGTGTGGGGTGTCCTTGTGTGCGTGGGTGATTGAGTGTGGGGTGTCCTTGTGTGCGTGGGTGATTGAGTGTGGGGTGTCCTTGTGTGCGTGGGTGATTGGCGTGGGGTGTCCTTGTGTGCGTGGGTGATTGGCGTGGGGTGTCCTTGTGTGCGTGGGTGATTGGCGTGGGGTGTCCTTGTGTGCGTGGGTGATTGAGTGTGGGGTGTCCTTGTGTGCGTGGGTGATTGAGTGTGGGGTGTCCTTGTGTGCGTGGGTGTGTGGGCTCCTGGGATCCGGCGGCTGCTGGCGCCTATGGCTTTGGCTGGGCCTTTCCCGGACCTTTGGCAGCGTAGAGTTTGCTGGTTTGCTGTGTGTGTGTGTGTGTGTGTGTGTGTGTGTGTGTGTGTGCGATCAGGAAATGAGAGAATCGATTTTTCAGCCCGCTTCTCTAGCGTGCATAAGTACACATATAGTCATATACTATCGATAATCTAGCGTTTATTTGAAAACGATTCAATGAAAGTGTTAAGGTACAACTACCTGAAATTAAAATAAAAGAGAAGAATGAATCGCACTGATGAGGGCTCGCTCACGTGTGTGTGTGTGTGTGTGTGTGTTTGTGTGTGTGTGCTAAATGTGTGCGCTGCTGTGTCATTAACTTACAATCTTTGGGTTCCTAGATGGCTTTTCAATTGTCTTTTGAAACTTGATTTTGTTTTTTCTTTAGAGATGTGATCTGGCAATTTGTTCCATTCAGTCATGGCTCTATACAGCACTTTTCGCTGCATTGACCCTGTTTTTGCTTTAGGGACTTGATAGCGCCCTCTTGTGGCATGTCTCTTCTTGTGTGTGTGTATTTAAGAGCTGGGTGTTAATTGGCTTTATACAACGGCATGCAAATTTCTCGATTCTGATTGGCTGAAACAGTCCATTTACACGTCTTTATTGGCAACAATCCACGGTCCTGGGCTCAGGACCCGCCCACAACCGAATCACATGAATGAATGAATGAATGAAAACTTTATGTAACAGATTGCAGAATGGGTACAATACAGTACGGCTCAATACATACAATTGTTAAGGGGATGCAGACCAGAGAAAGACTTTCGTCTTGTTTACATCAGGGTCCCCCATTTTCATTTCATATAGACATTTATGACATACACAACATACATGACATTTATGGCATAGGGACATATAGGTATTTAGTACTGATACATTTGTGACATAAGCGGTATTCAAATATACAGTACTGTTACCCCTAGATCCTGACAGAGTATATACATATGATGGGGAGGAGACTGTACATTAGGAGGGGGTGGGTGGGTGGGAGGGAAATATACATACGGCGGGGAGGGAATATATACATGCGGTGGGGAGGAGACTGTCTATTAGGAGGTGGTGGGGGTTTTGGGCATTTACGGTGGCCAGTTTCGAATTGCAGCCTCCCGTAGGTGCTCTTTAAGAGCGGTTTTGAATGTGGGCAGGGATTCACATTCCTTTACAGCTTTGGGTAGGGCGTTCCACATTGTTGTGGCATAATTGCGAAACGTGTTTAGTCCCTTGTTTGAGCCGAATCTGGGTTTAACATGATTTGTTGAGCTTCCTCTGGTGTAGTGGTTGTGGTATTCACTGACCTTTGGGAAGTATTTTGACCGGTACATGGGCACCCCGGTACATATCACTCCGCCGGCTCACTCCGGGAGAAAACAAGATTGCGGACAACAAATGGATATGTTGATAGCGCCATAACGACTAAATATGAAGCGATTCTGTCACTGCGAATGTGTTAGTCCTTTAAACAATGTTGGATGATGTAATTGATGGGTCTTGAGTCATTCTAGAACAAAAGAAAAATCGCGATTTGATTGATTGATTAATTTGCATTTTTTTTTCTTCTCTCTGACTGTCAGCGCTAGCTCTAGTCTCCACCCACCGCCCCCCCCCCCCCCCCCCCACCCCCCCCCCCCACACACACACACACACACACACACACACACACACACACACACACACACACACACACTCCTGTCTGCAACGCGGGTCAGACTGAGAGAGAGCTGGGTGCTGCGCTGTTCTAAGTGAGCATGGCCTATTGAGTTGATTGATTGATTGATTGCTAATTTTATTACTGTGCGCTTGGTTTCCAACTGGTTAAGTTTAGGCCCTCTACAGTAGGTTTAAAAAAATAAATAAAAAAATAGGGCGAAGAAAACGTTTTTTTCCTAACTTTTTAATTTGTTTTACCTACTTTCTATAGAAGCATCTAAGAATGAAGTTCTATGGAAAGTAGGTATGCATTCCCTTAACAATTGTGTGTATTGAGCCGTACTGTATTGTACCCATTCTGCATCTGGTAATAACATTTTCAATCAATCATTCCAATAATACACAGTTGGATGTGTTAGTTGGTTGGATGCACTTCAAGCTGCTTCCACATGAGGCAACTTCTCTCAATCATTCCAATAATACACAGTTGGATGTGTTAGTTGGTTGGATGCACTTCCGATCTGCTTCCACATGGAGGCAAATTGTCTTTTTTGTAGTTGTGGGAACAACTTTTTCTGGCGGATGGTTTTTTCAATAAATCTTCGATTAATGTGTGTTTATTGTATAGAAATAAGGTTGGATGAATGTGGCAGTTGTATAAAAGCTTTACACCACTTGCAGTCGTGATTTGTGAACAATAAACCATGCCTAGGGGGGTCTAACGACCACCCCTAGGCATGGTTTATTGTTCACAAACCACTCCTGCGCGTGATGTAATGCTTAAATATAGACACGTAGGATGACTCATCAGCTTGGTATTTCTTATAAAGACAAGGAGTGATACCGTCAGCTGTCGATCTCTTGGACTGTTGACCAGGAGAGCTTGACATGCATTTTTTTAATATTACAATGTGATGAACGGCTTAGGGCATAGGTGTCAAACTCACGGCCCGCGGGCCAAATCCGGCCCGCCACGTCATTTGATGTGGCCCCCCAAGAGCTCAGGTAAAAAAAAAAAAAATGTTTTACATTAATATTGGGTTAAAAAATAGCAGTGTTAAAATAATTGTGGGTTAATGCGTTAATAAAGCTTTAACTTTGACAGCCTTAGTTATTACACATTCTTACACATACATGTATGTTGAACATCTGAGGTAACAAAGGAAAAAAGCCAAAAGCACTTACTCCTCAGACATTCTTTGACAATTTTACAGCCCAAAATACAAAAAAGATCCAGGCGGAATAGGTAACAAAGGGTTGAAGAAATATTGTCTGAACTGTCAGATGCAAACTGGCTGTGTGACATAACCGAGCATCTCGCTCAATTGAATAAGAAGCTGTAGGAAATCCCACCCAAAATTTGACCAATATAGTTGTGAACTGAGACAACCCTTATTTTGTTATTTTTGAGTACAGTTACAGTTGTGTGTTCATGCAGACACATAATAGCAATTTCATTACGAATTGAAAATGGGGGACCCTGATGTAAACAAGTCGAAAGTCTTTCTCTGGTCTGCATCCCCTTAACAATTGTGTGTATTGAGCTGTACTGTACTGTACCCATTCTGCAATCTGTTAATTAAAGTTAATTAAACTATCTTCCATTAGTTGGATGTATGGCCTCTGCAAGGTTGTGTGCAGCCATTTGTTTTTGTAACATCTGCTACATCTGTCCCACGTGTTCTTTGCAGCTCACAGTTGTTAGTTCTGCCCCTCTTGACTGTGACAAAAAGGTTTTGAACAAACTTGTCATAGCTTGTATTTGATGATATTCTTCTTTGTTATTTACTTGAATGGTTTGATCATTGATTGGTGGAGTAATATGGGGTTCTGATAAACTAAAATTATTTGTTAAAATAACATAAGCTAACATATATTTTTACATTTATGCAAATTAATATCCAATATGTATAACTTGAATAAGTAATAAATACAGAAACACCATGTTTAACAATATGTAAATGTGTAGCTACATTTATTTTACATTACATTAACATTTATACGGTCTTTGGCCCTTTGAGGGCAACCATAATGCTGATGTGGCCCTCTGTGAAAATGAGTTTGACACCCCTGGCTTAGGGCAAGCCGAGCTGCTCTGTTTTGAACCAGCTGCAACTTTCCCAAGTCTCCCTTGTTTGCCCCTGACCAAATCATTGAGCAATAGTCAAGATGTGAAAGTACTAAACTAGAGTTTCAATCACTTGTTTGGTCAGTTGTTAAGAACTCTGAACTCCTACCTATTACCGATATATTTCTGCACATTCTTATCACCACTGATTCGTGTGTCTCGTCCATGATAGTTTGTTCACTAGAGTAACTCCTAGGAGCTTAGTTTCCTCCACCTGCTCAACCATTACATTATTTAATTAGATTTAACTGCGGTTTATGACATAGAACATGATTTGTTCCAAATACAATGCTTTTAGTTTTTTTCATGTTGAGCACGAGTTTGTTGCTATTCACCCATTTCAGTACAATTTCCAGTTCTTTGTTCATAATCTCAGTTATCTCCCCAATTGTGGGAGCCTGTGTATATATTGTCGTTCAAGTTCAAGTTCCTTTTATTGCCACACGGCCAGGCCGGTGGAATTCAAGCACGGTGCAAGTGATAGCTGCGACAATACCCACAGAAAACATAAAGGACACATGGAACAGTACAGTACAGAAAACACCACCTAGAACATATACATGACGGAACAGTACAGTATGAAAAAATATAGACATCAGTTCAATGTAACAGAAACCAGAGAAACATAACAGCAGGGGGTAAATTTAGGAGGAGTTGGAGTTGAGCAGTTGTATGGCCTTGGGGAAGAAACTATTATTGAACCTCACAGTACGACTACTAGTGACCTAAACCTCCTACCAGAGGGGAGGTGTTGGAAGAGGTGATGAGCTGGGTGCAGGGGGTCACTAATGATTTTGTTTGCGCGTGTGATGGTGTGATGCTTGTGTATGGAGTCCAGGGTGGGGAGTTTGCAGTTGATGATCCTATCTAGTCTGTGTAGTGTGTGTTTGGGTGTGTTGCCGTACCATACAGTAATGGATAATGATATGATGTTTTGTATTATGGCTGTGTAGAATTGGACCACTAACCTAACTGTACACAGCTCAAAAGTACAGTTTTTATTTTTCATTATACATTCTCTAATATGATGGCTTGCAGCTAAATTTGGGCACATCCTGCCTTAGCTTCTGCACTTTATCCATAAAATAGTTATTATTTTATTTGACGCCTCTTGTTGTGGCCAAGGGTTTCGACTCACATTGTCTATTCAAGATTGTTTCGGTGGCAAATCGGGGGTTGGTCAAGAGGGGTGTATTTTTTGGCAAAAGGGGAACATTTTGAGGTGGTGTGTTAATAATAATAATAATAATAATAATAGATCAAATTTATATAGCGCCTTTCATAGAACCCAAGGTCGCTTTACAGTCAGGACAAAAAATAGGGCAAGGAAAATAGGGGGGGGGGGGGGGAGGGGATGAGGGAAAGTGGGGGATAATGGACCTAATCTAATCTAAACTAACTGATGGGGAAAGCCTTGGTGAAGAGGTGTGTTTTTAGAGCGGATTTGAAGGTGTCCAGGGTTGGGGCGTTGCGGATTTCGGGGGGGAGAGAGTTCCAGAGGGTAGGGGACGCCACGCTGAAGGCTCTGTCCCCAAAAGTCCGTTACCTGGTGCGAGGGATGGAGAGGAGACCTAGATCAGAGGATCGTAGGTTCCGGGATGGAGTGTACTGGTGGAGGAGATCAGACATGTATCGGGGGGCGAGGGCATGGAGGGACTTGTAGGTGAGGAGCAGGAGTTTGAAGGTGATGCGGAACCTGACTGGAAGCCAGTGGAGATGGATGAGGGTGGGGGTGATGTGCTGCCAGGGTTTGGTGTGAGTGAGAACCCTGGCAGCTGAGTTCTGGACATACTGGAGCCTGTCTAGGGCTTTGCTGGGTACCCCGAACAGGACTCCATTACAGTAGTCCAACCGGGAGGTGACGAATGAGTGGATCAGGGTCTCAGCCACAGAGTCTGAGAGTGAGGGTCGGAGACGGGAGATGTTCCTGAGGTGGTAGAAGGCAGACTTGGTGACAGATTTGATGTGGGAGTGAAATGAAAGTGTGGAGTCAAGGGTGACGCCCAGGTTACGGACTTCGAGAGACGGGGAGATGGAACAGCCGTCAACGTGGAGGAGGAGATCTCCAACCTTCCCGAGCAGTGCCTTGGGGGCCACAACCATGAGCTCTGTCTTTTTGCTGTTGAGTTTAAGTAATTTGGTTGCCATCCAGGTTTTTATAGCGTGGAGGCAGTTGACTACAGACTGTGGGGGGAGCTGGGAGGATGGTGAGGTGCTGATATAGAGCTGAGTATCATCAGCATAACAGTGAAAGTGGAGTCCGTGGTGACGTATAATCTGACCGAGGGGGAGCATGTAAATGGTGAATAGTAGGGGACCCAGCACGGAGCCCTGGGGGACACCGTGGTTGACTGGGGCCGGGGGGGAGGATGAGCCGCTGACGCTGACAAACTGAGATCTATTTGTGAGATATGAATGAAACCATGACAGAGCTGTACCGGTGATGCCTAGGTTGTCGGAGAGGCATTTGAGGAGGACTGAGTGGGATATTGTGTCGAACGCCGCGGAGAGGTCGAGAAGGATGAGGAGGCTGATGTGTCCGGAGTCTGCAGCAAGGAGGAGGTCATTAGTGATCTTGAAAAAAAAGTGCCTATGCATGACCAAAAGCCTGTCTGAACAAATGCGTTTTTAATTGTTTTTTAAAAGAGGGGGCAATTCGCAGGTCCAGGGGGAGAGCATTCCAGAGCCTTGGTGCTGTCACCTGGAAGGCTCGATCACCCCTTGTTTTAAGCCTGGACCTGGGGACCACCAGGAGGTGCTGATCGGCAGATCTGAGTGAGCGGGTGTTGGTGTAGGGATGGATGAGTTCAGTGATGTAGATGGGCCCTGACCGTGAAGTGCTCTGAAAGTGAAAGTGAGGACTTTGAAGTGAATTCTATAGTGTACCGGGAGCCAGTGCAGGGATACCAGAATGGGAGTGATGTGGCATGATTTTTTTGACCTTGTGAGTAGCCTGGCTGCAGCATTTTGGACCATTTGTAATTTATCTGTGGATGATTTGGTGAGACAGGTGAAAAGTGAGTTGCAGTAGTCAAGCCTATAGGAAATAAAAGCATGCACGGACAGTTCTAGTTCAGAGTGAGATATGATGGTGCGTAGTTTTGCAATGTTTCTGAGGTGAAAGAAGCAGGTGCGTGTGAGTGTTTTGACATGTTTGTCTAGGTTCATGGCCTGGTCGAAGACAACACCCAGGTTTATCGGAATTCACCGATCTCATATTTATACTGAATATCGGCTGATACCGATCGCTGGCCGATCGATTGGGGCATCCCTAGTGTTTGGGGGACTGGCTGTTCCAGGGGGGTTCCCATGCCTTTGAGCAACACTGTACTTATTGTACTTATTTGTATGCCTTAGGTTATTATTTATTCTTAGGTCTGCACTTTCTACACTACTTTTATTGTCTTTTATACCTATTATTTTCTCTGCACTTTATGCATTGCTTTTATTCTGTCAACTGTATGCAAATGTTATGCCTATGTTAATTTTATGCTATTTGCTGTGAAGCACTTTGAGCTGCAATCCATGTATGAAAGGTGTGATGTTTGTCTTGTGTTATGAAATAACTTGACAGGACGACCAGATTTAGTTTAACATCGACTCCCTCATTTAATGTCTCTTCTCCAGCTTCATGCATATACAGAATGCCGTCTCTCGTCCCACCTCCGGGATACTCCCAGTACGGGTACCCGCATAGCTCAATACACTACATCTCCCTTCTTAAGTTCCACATTCTTCACAGTTAATTATTATTATTATTATAATTTTTTTTAACAAGTTGTCAACAAATGAATAATCACAGAACATAGTGAGAAATAGTTCTTGGAAAGAAAATAATAAAACTAAGCACTGTGGGCCTATACGGCACATAAACAACCAAAGGTGCCTCCTGCATTTAAAACAACACAAACTGTAGTTTTTGTAACCACAAAGTCATGCAGTGAACATTAAATTAATCAGTTACAGTGCAACATAAATGGGCAGAGTCCACTTTTTGTTTCCCTACTCTCTAAACCTTGTTGGAGTTTTGACCAGTCTCCCTGATCTAGTGTGAAAAGGTTGTGCGACAGAGTCAGTAGTGTCACTGCTTCCCTGTGGAGTGTGCGCTGGGGTCTGTGCGTGTGAACTGTCCTGATCAACAAACCTTGGGTTGTCACCGTTCATATCCCCATTCACATCTTGCTCCTTGGCAGCAGATGGAAACTCTCTCTCAGCAGTCTCCCTGAGATGTCTCCTGTTCCTTCTGAACATCCTTCCTTCAGGTGTACGCACCACATAGGAACGTTGTTGTTCGTGCTCCCTCAGAACTACAGCTGGCTTCCAAGTGTCTCCAGACTGCATCCTCACATTCTCTCTAGCACGCAGCACAGGTAGGTGTTTAGCGTGGCGATCATAGTAGCTTTTTTGTTTAGCTTGCTTTTCTTTCAACTTGTTGTGAACATTAAGTACACCTTCAGGGGTGAGCAGTGAGGTGGACGCTGGCAGTTTTGACTTCAACCGATGCCCCATCAGCATCTGGGCAGGTGACAGGCCCACACCTTCCAGTGGTGTATTTCTGTATTCCAGAAGTGCTATGTAAGGGTCACCAGACTTTTTGAGCATCCTTTTAACAGTTTGCACAGCTTTTTCTGCCTGTCCATTTGACTGAGCATAGTGTGGACTTGAGGTGACATGACTGAACTCCCAGCTCTCTGCAAAGCTCTTGAATTCTGCACTGGCGTACTGAGGGGCATTGTCACTGACCAGAATATCTGGAATCCCGTGCCTGGCAAATATGGACTTCATGGCAGTTATAACACCCTTACTGGTGGTGTTGGTCAGCCTAATTATCTCTGTGTACTTTGAGAAGTAGTCGACACATAGCAGATATTCTGAGCCCTTGCTATGAAACATGTCGGTGCCAACCTTCTCCCATGGTCTATTTGGCAGTGGATGTGAGATCAGTGGCTCTTTCTGATTGCTGCTCCTGTGCTCATTGCAGACAGCACACTGTGCTACAACTAGTTCAATTTGTGCAGACATGCCTGGCCAATAAAGCACATCTCTGGCCCTTTCTTTACATTTGACCACTCCCAAGTGTGACTCGTGTATCTGTGGTCTCAGTTGCTGTGGTACAATGAGTTTCTCTGATTTGAACAGTAGACCTGAGGCAAAACTGATCTCCTCTCTGAATGTCCAAAACGGCTGCACCTTATCTGACACAGCAGACCTGTCCTTAGGCCATCCGTGCATTGTCATGTTCTTTAGTTCCTGCAGTACTGTGTCTTGTGCAGTTGCATTCCTGAACATCTCCTGCTTCTCCTCTGATATGGGCAACTGTGGTGTGATCCAGTTCACATGCAGCTCCTCTTCCAGAAGATCCTCTTTCTGCTCACGTAGATAAGCACGGCTCAATGCATCTGCAATGTGAAGCTCCTTTCCTGGCTTGTATGATACTGCAATGTTGTACTTTTGAAGCCGCAGCAGCATTCTTTGCAGTCTCAGGGGAGCTTGATGCAGTGGCTTCTTGAAAATGCTTTCTAGAGGCTTGTGATCGCTTTCGACCTTGACCTCTCTGCCATATAGATATTGATGGAACTTCTCACATCCATACACTATGGCTAGCAGCTCCTTCTCGATCTGTGCGTACCTGCATTGACAATCTGTGAGCGCCCTTGAGCCGTATGCCACAGGTCGTTCATCCTGCAGTATCACAGCCCCGATGCCCTCCGAGCTGGCATCCACAGACAGCGTCACAGCCTTGTTTACATCATAGTATTTCAGAGTGGGAGCTCCTGTGATCAGCTGCTTCAGCTTTTCAAAGCTCTGACGGTGAGGCTCCTCCCAGTGCCATTCTGTTTCTCCCTGCAACAGCGTCCTTAGAGGTGCAGAGATTTCAGACAGATTAGGAATGAATTTAGCTAGATATTGAATCATTCCCATGAACCTCATTAATGCTGGCTTGTCAGCAGGTGGAGGTATTTGTACAATGGCTCTTATTTTCTCATCATCAGGCTTTAGTCCATCTGCGCTGAATGTATGGCCAATGTACTTGACCTCTGTCATCCTGAACTTGCACTTGCTTCTATTGAATCTCAGGCCGTTCTCATCTGCTCTCTGCAGCAGCTTCACCAGCCTCTGATCGTGTTGCTCTAAGTGTCCCCCCACACCAGCAGATCATCAATGATGTTGACCACACCATCTAACCCCTCAATCATCTGGGCCACAGCTCTCTGGAACACTTCGCTCGCTGACGAGATGCCAAAGGGAAGCCTCTTGAAACGGTACCTCCCAATGGGTGTGTTAAACGTGCACAGTTTGGAGCTCTCTTCATCCAGTTTTATTTGATAAAATCCTTGGTTTGCATCTAACGCAGAAAAATATTTTGCATTTGGCATGCGTGACACCACTTCCTCCACTGTGAGGAGTGGATAGTGTTCTCTTCGTATTGCTGTGTTCAGATCTTTAGGATCCATACAAATCCTTATCTTCTTGGGCGTGACTACTGTCACCATGCTGTTGACCCACTGTGTTGGCTCAGATTGCCTTATGATTACATCTGACTGCTCCATTTTGTGAATCTGTTCAATCACTCTGTCCCTCAGAGCAACTGGTATCCTCCTAGGTGCGTGTATCACAGTGGCGGCTCTACCACTAGGGGCGCTCGGGCGCCGCCCCCCCTCAGGCCCTACCCTGGTTATATGAGAGAAGAAGAAAAATACGTTTTTAGTTTTTTGTTTTATAGCCCTATAAATAATATAAACATGTTTAAAATTAATAATATTTACTCATTTTAAGTGTTTGTGTTTCCAATGCACAATATAACGTTATTATATAAAAAAAAAATAAAAAAATCTTGAACAGGAAGTGACTCACTTTTCTTTTTTTTAATAATTTTTTTGTATTTCTCGGCCCGGGCTAGACGCGATAGCGCTCTGAGTGCGCGTCACGGTTTGATCGCTGTATCCGTCACAGCCAATCAGTGCGTAACGCGTTGTGCGTTGAAATATGACTATTATGTTGGAATCCGGGCGCGATTTGAAGCGGTCTAGCCAGTAGCGTCAAGAATTTCTGTAGCCGCATTTCGCGGAGACGCTCTCTGATTGGCCGACGCCAGTCTTTTTTTCCGTAGCAGAATTTCACAGAGACGATCTCTGATTGGCCGAATCCAATTTCTAATGTTCCAATTCTAGCTTATTCCTAGGTTGGTCCGTTGGTGGTATAGATAGTTGTGTTGTTGTGAGATGCATGCAGCTGTTTGTCTTAGAGCGTGCCGTGACTGCAAGTTCTTTAGACTGTTAAGCTTAGGCACTCTTTCAAAGTTGGTTAAGGTTAGAGTTTGTCTTAGAGCATGGCGATAGAACGCCAGGTAGTTTGCAGTCTGTTCGACGCGGAAATGGACAAAGGAATGAAGTACTTGTGTTGTGTGGTGCTAACTGCTAACAAGCTAACACTTGGCTAACAAGCTATATGGCGGATGCAGTCTGGACACAGTGGACAGTGGTCTGGAATACATCAACAGTGGATTATACACTTTATCAAGGCAAGCCCTCCTGCCCTGGACGTGTCAACTAAACAGTGAGTCTCTCTCTCTCTCTCTCTCTCTCTCGCTCTCTCTCTCTCTCTCGCTCTCTCTCTCTCTCTCTCTCTCTCTCTCTCTCTCTCTCTCTCTCTCTCTCTCTAATTTCGCCGCGTGTGGGGCATAACCACTCAGACAATGAATGGTAACTTGTTTAAAATGAAGAGACATACAAATGTGTTTATTATTGAATGGATCTGACATCATCTGAGAGAGAGAGAGAGAGAGAGAGAGAGAGAGAGAGAGAGAGAGAGAGAGAGAGAGAGAGAGAGAGAGAGAGAGAGAGAGAGAGAGAGAGAGAGAGAGAGAGAGCGAGAGAGAGAGAGAGAGAGAGCTGTGCGTGTTTGTGTTGGGCTATTGGAAACGTGGTTGCATTTGACTGACTGATCATATATTGATCGATGGCAATGGTGATAATATTCGCCAATGCGTGCCTTGTACATGTTTGCAAAATGTTTGGTATAGCGCCCCTAGTGGCGAAGCATCCACGAGCCGCTACTGGTGTATCACTGGCTTTATGTCAAGGTCTATCTTGATGCTGTGTTCACCTGGTAAGCAGCCAAGTCCAGAGAAGAGATGCTCATAGTCTTTCTGCATTTTGTCTTCTTTCTCTTCTTTCTCCATGCTATATAGCCTTTTGACCATTTTCAGCTTTGTGCTGGTTTCTCTTCCTAGAATCGCTGGAGCATCTTTCTCTATAATTTCAATGTCAATCCTGTGTGTTTTACCTTTATACAGACATGTGACTGATGGTTTGCCCAATGGCTCCATCTTGTGGCCTGAATAAGTCACCAACTTGCACTTGGATGCATGCATCTTGTCGTGAACATGTAACGTGTGAAACGTTTTGGCTGACATGACGTTACAGTCAGCTCCTGTGTCAATTCGAAATGTGACTATTTTCTTGTTTATTAGCAGCTCTTCAGACCATCTGTCTTGGTCCCTTTTTTCCTTTTCAATTTCTTTAATGCTTCTCATCTCTACTGTTCCAACGAACATTTCCTCTGTCTCACTGTCACTGTCCTCCTGATTCTGTTCCACAACATGCATTTTCTTATTTCTGAGTTGACTGTTTGCACGACACGTTTTTGCAAAGTGATTTTTCTTATCACATTTCCTGCATGTCTGTCCATAGGCTGGGCACTTCCCTTGTTCATGCTTGTATCCACATCGGTCACAGTCCACTTTCCTTTCACTACTCATTGGGCTTTCTTTTGTGAAGTTTCCTCCTCTTCTGTATGGCCTTGCTGTGCTAACTTTGTGCACTTCAACTTCCTCATGTAACGCTTTCATCTGGGTGAATGTTATTTCACTGGCACGGCACACATCAAGAGCTTTTTCTAACGTGAGATCCGCCTCTCTGAGCAATCTGGCTCTTACTTGATCGTCACGTATCCCACAGACAATTCTGTCACGTATCAATGAGTTGTATAGGTTGCCAAATTCACAGTCTCTTGCTTTATTTTTCAGGTCTGTGACATATGCATCTATAGTTTCTGACGGACCTTGTACACGGGTGAAAAACATGTGCCTTATGTATGGCATATTCTTCCGAGGCTCACAGTATTCTTTGAACTTCCGTTTCAATATGGCAATCTGGTTCCTCTGCCCGTCCCCGAACACAAACGTGTTACTCACTTTAATGGCTTCGTCTCCTGCCACATGTAGGAATGTCGCGCACTGCACTGTTTCTGTGAGGATTGGTCCGATTCCGCACGCTTCAAGGTACCAATTACCATCGTGCACCTGAAGTGAGTTCTAATCAGCTCGGTGGAGCCCTTCATATACTCTGGTGTTCCTAATGTTCAGTGTCGGGTCGTTTTGGATTACCACTGGCTGCTGCTTGTTCCTCTCGTGTTTGTACCTCATCTGTTTCTCTCCAGGACGTCTATTGGAAGTCGCCGCTGTTGCTCTGCTCTGCCATCCGTTGGATCTCTGCCTCATAGACCGCTTTGCGCAATTGCGCCTTGGTGAGTTTTGGAACGTACTTTTTTTGGATACTCTGTTTTTCTCGCATTTCCCTGGACTCGGGACCTTTCTGTTTTTTGTGTGTTTGGGTAATACTGAAGAGGAGCCGCTTGTTGTTGTTACTGACCCAGCTAAACAATACTGGACTGCCTGTTATCCCATTTGCTCGTCTTGTTGACATTATCTCTCTCTCTGTTTCCCGAGTGGATCGTCAAGTAGCTGCAGAGCCGCCGAGTCAGAGGCGCAACGCCACGGTGCCGTCTCTGCTCTGAAGACGAGCTGCAGAGCCGCAGACAACTCTGCCAAGAACAATTCTCCCCTTTGCTTTTTGTTTGTTTTCGCTCATTTCTGTTTTGTAAATAAATACGCCCTGGTTTTTGGCTAACTCTGAACTACCTGTCTGTGCCGTGCTATTGGGGTTGTTGACAAACCATAACATTACGACCCGACCATGTCAACCCCAGCCGACACAGACAGAGTTAGGGCAGCGTTGGCGGTCCAGATCGAGTTGACCAACGACCACACCCAACAGTTAGGTGCGGCTGCGGTTGCTGTACAGGACCTCCGGGCCCAGGTCCAGCCTATTCAGGAGTCTCTTCACACTCTGGCCACCCAGCAGGCTAAATTGTGCTAGCCTAAGCATAGCATGCAGGGGTCCACAGATCTGGAACAAGCTTGACGAAAATCTAAAAATGACTAAAACCTTAAAAAAATCACTGAAAGAGGAACTGCTTAAATCATATCTCTAATTAAAATTATAACTTAGGAATACAATTGTCTGTATTATGTATCTCTGTTATATGTCAGTTAGTAGGTAGGTGTGTAAACCTACCCACGCTGTAATTGTTTTGTTTTTTGTTTATTGTTTTGTTGTTTATATTCTGTTTGTATCTGTGTTCAGGCTCCCTCCAAAAGCTTTAAATAGCTTATTGGGAGACCTGGCACATGCACACAATTTGCGACATTGTTATCACATGAGGATACTCACATGTAATGTATCGTGTGTGTGTGTGTAAATAAATTCATTCATTCATTCATTCATTCATTCATTCATTCATTCATTCATTCATTCATTCATTCATTCATTCATTCATTCAGACAACCCAGGGTAATCAGCAGGCTGATATTCTGCACCAGCTACAGGCTCTCAGTGCAGCATTTAACACCCTGTTTTTAACCCCACCTGTCCCAGGAGTCCCAGCCAGATCACCACCCGCAGCCGCGGCAGACCCCGCACCTCCCGACCTCGCACCTCGGGAGCCCCGTCTCTCTGAACCACGTTTGTTCGACGGTAACTTCGAGGATTGTGCCACATTCATCATGCAATGTGAGTTGGTTTTCCTTCATCAATCCAGCCGATTTACATCAGAGGGAGCCCGAGTAGCTTACATGACTAACCTGCTCACAGGCCGAGCAGCACAGTGGGTTACTGCTTCCTGGTCTATGAGGGCTGATTTTCGTTTCTCCTACCCAGACTTCGTGGCAGAGCTCCGAAGGGTTTTCCACCACCCAGCTCGTGGCCAGGACCCAGGAGCTCGGTTGGGCACCTTCCGGCAGGGCAGTGTCACCGACTACGCGCTGGAGTTCAGACTGGCCGCAACCGAGAGCGGTTGGAACGATCGGGCGATTCATCTCACCTTCCTGAGGGGGCTTAACGACGCTGTAAGGGACCAGCTCGCGACCCGAGATTCTCTCGAGGGCCTAATCGGCCTCGCTATTCGCATCGACGGACGCCTCCGGGAGAGAAGGCGTGAGAGAGCCCGACTGGGAACCCCAGACGTTCCACAGACCCCCCGTACTCGTGACAGTACTGTTGTCTGTCCTGCCCCCTCCGCGACTGGTGGTCCTTATCCCTCCCGGTCTGTGACCGAGGAGGAACCCATGCAGCTGGGACGCACACACCTTAGCCAGGCTGAACGGGAGTCCAGGCTCAGGTCCGGCCTTTGCCTCTACTGCGGCCGGGATGGACACCGTATCTCCAATTGCCCTACCCGGCCAAAAGACCAGGCTCGCCGGGACCCCGGGAGATCCTGGTGAGCCGTTTTTCCTGTTCCCACACCCGTGCACCACCTAACCGTCTGATGAGCGTCACCCTAGCCTGGGCGGACCAACGGGCGACGGTGGAGGCACTCATTGACTCGGGTGCTGATGAGAGTTTCCTGGACGTTGAGTTTGCCACCCAGGCCAACATTCCACTTGAGGACCTCGAGAGGCCCTTGGAGGTTTTCGCGTTGGATCAGCACCGCCTGGCTGACATCACTCAACGCACCTGTCCTGTCCTCCTCACCATTGCTGGTAACCACGTTGAGAGACTCCAGTTCTTTATTACCAGATCCCCTCTTGTCCCAGTAGTCCTGGGTCGGCCCTGGCTCGCGCTGCATGAGCCCCACATCGCCTGGTCCTCCGGCACCATCAGGGGGTGGAGCTCCTCCTGTCATGCCCAGTGTCTTCAGGCGGCGTCCAGTCCTTCGCCCCGGAGTTCCCCTTGTGAGCCGCCCCCGGACCTCTCAACTATTCCCCCCGAGTACCACGACCTCGGGGAGGTTTTCAGCAAGTCCCGGGCTCAGGCCCTTCCGCCTCACCGGCCTTACGACTGTGCCATCCACCTCCGCTCAGGGGCCCCCCTTCCCGGCAGCCGCCTCTACAGTCTGACCGTCCCTGAGAAGGCAGCGATGGATAAGTACATCTCTGAGTCCTTGGCAGCAGGCCTCATTCGGCCCTCTTCCTCCCCGGTGGCGGCCGGTTTCTTTTTTGTTGGGAAGAAGGATGGAGACCTTCGACCCTGCATCGACTATCGCCAACTCAACGAGATCACCATTAAGAACAAGTATCCTCTGCCTCTCATGAACTCCACCTTCGAGCCCCTCACCCAGGCTACCGTCTTCACCAAACTGGACCTCCGGAGTGCCTACCATCTGGTCCGTATCCGAGAGGGCGATGAATGGAAGACCGCCTTCAAGACTCCCAGGGGCCATTACGAGTACCTGGTGATGCCGTTCGGCCTCACCAACGCTCCGGCGGTATTCCAGGCGCTCATGAACGACGTCCTCCGTGACATGCTCGAGGAGTTTGTGGTGGTATACCTGGACGACATCCTCATCTTCTCCAAGACCCTCGAGGAACACGTCCAGCATGTCCGCCGTGTGCTGGAGCGCCTCCTCCACAATCGGCTCTTCGTTAAGGCAGAGAAGTGCCGTTTCCACTCCGACTCCGTCGATTACCTGGGCTTCATCATGGAGAGCGGCCTGACCCGAGCTGACCCTCGCAAGATCCGGGCCGTGGAGGAGTGGCCGGAACCCACCTCTCGGAAGGAGCTACAGAGCTTCCTCGGGTTCGCAAACTTCTACCGGAGATTCATC
Organism: Notolepis coatsorum; assembly: GCF_963971535.1. NCBI lineage: Eukaryota > Metazoa > Chordata > Actinopteri > Aulopiformes > Paralepididae > Notolepis > Notolepis coatsorum. The sequence continues at coordinate 327,057 of NC_140174.1, read as the reverse complement.
CGGAACTACAGCCAGGTGGCGGAACCACTTACCAGGCTAACCTCTCCCTCCCTGCCGTTCGACTGGTCTCCAGTGGCCTCCGCTGCGTTCCGTTCCCTCAAGAAGAGGTTCACCACCGCCCGGTCTTGCTCCACCCAGACCCCAAGAGGCAGTTCATTGTGGAGGTGGACGCCTCGGATACTGGACTAGGGGCTATCTTGTCTCAGCGGTCGGCAACGGACCAGAAGGTCCATCCGTGCGCTTTCTACTCACGTCGTTTCCTTCCTGCCGAGAGGAACTATGACATTGGCAATCGGGAGCTGCTGGCGGTAGTGGCTGCCTTGGAGGAGTGGCGTCATTGGCTGGAAGGGGCCGAGGAACCGTTCACCATTTGGACGGACCATAAGAACTTGACGTACATCCGTGCTTCCAAGCGCCTCAACGGCCGGCAGGCAAGGTGGGCCAGCTTCCTCAGTCGGTTCGACTTCTCGCTGACCTTTCGCCCTGGGTCCCGCAACACGAAGGCCGACTCTCTGTCCCGGTTACACTCCAACGGGGCTCCAACCACTGAGGATCCGACTCCCATCCTCCCAGAGGCCAGGGTGGTGGGAGTGGTCACCTTGGGCATCGAAACCGTGGTCAGGCGTGCCCTACGTTTCCATCCCGCTCCCAGCAACATACCTGTTCGTCACCTCTTCGTCCCCGACTCAGTCCGGTCCCGGGTTCTCCAGTGGGGCCATACCAGCCGGTTTGCCTGCCACCCCGGCGTTCATCGCACTTTCTCCTTCCTGGCTCGTCGATTCTGGTGGCCCACCATGAGGAACGACGTCAAGGCACCCTCCGGGCTATTGCAGCCACTTCCCATTCCGAGCCGCCCTTGGTCCCATGTGGCGTTGGACTTCGTCACGGGTCTTCCTTCGTCCCAGGGGAACACGTGCCTTCTGACTGTGGTGGATCGGTTCAGCAAGGGGGTTCACCTCGTGGCCCTTCCCAAGCTTCCCTCGGCTTCCGAGACAGCGGCCCTCCTGACAAGCCATGTGTTCCGCCTCCATGGTTTCCCCCAGGACGTCGTCTCGGACCGGGGTCCCCAGTTCACTTCCCAGGTATGGCGGGCCTTTTGCAAGGGATTGGGGGCAACAGTCAGTCTTTCGTCTGGTTATCATCGCCAGACTAACGGACAAACAGAGAGGATGAACCAGAGCGTGGAGTCTGCTCTCCGTTGTGTTGCCGCCGAGAGACCCGCTTCCTGGAGCCGGTTCCTCCCCTGGGTCGAGTACGCCATCAACTCCCTGGTCAGTTCCGCCACCGGCCTCTCTGCATTTGAGGTATCCCTGGGCTACCAACCCCCTCTTTTCCCTGCACAGGAGTGGGAAGTGGCAGTTCCCTCCGTGCAGGACCATCTCGACCGGTGTCGTCAGGTCTGGGAGATCACCAGGACTGCGCTGCTCCGGTCATCGGAGCGCGCCAGTCGTGGAGCTGACCGACGCCGGATCCCTGCGCCAACGTACCACCCTGGGCAGAGGGTATGGTTGTCCGCCAAGGATCTTCCGCTTCGATCCTCGGCCAAGAAGCTTAACCCCCGGTTCGTCGGCCCTTTTGAGATCCAGAAGGTGCTCAGTCCCGCGGCGGTGAGTCTTAAGCTTCCTGCGTCCATGCGCAGTAACATTTGTTGTTACTGACCCAGCTAAACAATACTGGACTGCCTGTTATCCCGTTCGCTCGTCTTGTTGACATTATCTCTCTCTCTGTTTCCAGAGTGGATCGTCAAGTAGCTGCAGAGCCGCCGAGTCAGAGGCGCAACGCCACGGTGCCGTCTCTGCTCTGAAGACGAGCTGCAGAGCCGCAGACAACTCTGCCAAGAACAATTCTCCCCTTTGCTTTTTGTTTTTTTTCGCTCATTTCTGTTTTGTAAAAAAATACGCCCTGGTTTTTGGCTAACTCTGAACTACCTGTCTGTGCCGTGCTATTGGGGTTGTTGACAAACCATAACAGTTTCTGACTTCTCTGCTACTCCCGTAGCGACACAGAAAAGCTCATAACGCTGCAGCCACGTTCGCCAATTCTCCGCGAGATTCCCCTCCAGACTCAAATTCGGCGGTGGCTTAAAGTGTGCCATTCTTGCCGAGTTTCCCGCGTTTCTTCTGACACCATGTGATGTTTGTCTTGTGTTATGAAATAACTTGACAGGACGACCAGATTTATTTTAACATCGACTCCCTCATTTAATGTCTCTTCTCCAGCTCCATGCATATACAGAATGCCGTCTCTCGTCCCACCTCCGGGATACTCCCAGTACGGGTACCCGCATAGCTCAATACACTACAAGAGGTGCTATATAAAACAATTTATAAAGTTATGTAACAGGATCACATGGGCAGATTTCCAGACACTAGGAAATCTTCCTGTTGAGATAGAAAGATAAAAAATATGTGTCAATTGCTCTGTAATTGAAGGAGCAGCCAGTTATAGAAAAAAACATTTCAAATGATCCTCACCAGTAGAGGGGATCTATGGATTGGAGAGTGTCTAATACTTCATCGTATGAAAAGAGACTAAAGGAGAATTGAGGGGTGTGATCCACGGAACTCACACATCAGTGTTTATATCAACATTAAGATCAACAGGAAGAAGTCTGATATATTCTCTACAGGTTCCCAGCAACTACAAAGTGTTTATTTGCAATTAAATGCAAGACAAATTTAGTTTTGGCTGGAAATAACATAATTGTCAACACTAAGATGAGTGGGTAGTGAATTAGAGGTCTTATTATTTTTTTGTATCTACCTTTTTCTCCTCCTTTTTCTGTATTTTTCACCCATTCCAATTTAGTCGTTATGCCAATTCCCCCCTCCCCTTCCTGGTCGTTGTGCACATTTCCCCCCCACTTGCCCCCCACTTGCCGGTCATGTGATGGATACTATCACATGTCCCCTCCGATACATGTGGAGTCAGCCAGCAGCTTCTTTTCACCCGACAGCGAGGACTCTCACTGAGGAAGTGTAATGTGTGGGAGGATCACACTACTTCCCCCAGTTCCCTCCCTCGCTGTGCAGGCGCCCTGACCGACCTGTAGGAGTCGCTGTTTACAACGACCAGGATACACCCCACCGGCTTCCCACCCGCTGACACTGCCAATTGTATCAGTATGGACGACCGACCAAGCCGGAGGCACCGCTGACAGCCGGATTCGATACCAGTGTCTCTTGCGGTGGTAGGCAGACGCTTAGTCCGCTGCGCTACCCGGCCGCCCTGAGGTCTTATGTTTCTTAAGTTAACTGCCTTCCAAAACTGAGCCAGGTTTGCATAGGAACTTGTAATTAAATCTAAATAGTAATCTGATTTTGACTTTCTCATAGCTGTGGTCTGTTTCTGAGCTGTTTGAAGACAAGCCAGTGTTGTGGATCACCTGAGCGTCCAGCACCTGACCAGTGTTGTGGATCACCTGAGCGTCCAGCACCTGACCAGTGTTGTGGATCACCTGAGCGTCCAGCACGTGACCAGTGTTGTGGATCACCTGAGCGTCCAGCACCTGACCAGTGTTGTGGATCACCTGAGCGTCCAGCACGTGACCAGTGTTGTGGATCACCTGAGCGTCCAGCACGTGACCAGTGTTGTGGATCACCTGAGCGTCCAGCACCTGACCAGTGTTGTGGATCACCTGAGCGTCCAGCACCTGACCAGTGTTGTGGATCACCTGAGCGTCCAGCACGTGACCAGTGTTGTGGATCACCTGAGCGTCCAGCACGTGACCAGTGTTGTGGATCACCTGAGCGTCCAGCACCTGACCAGTGTTGTGGATCACCTGAGCGTCCAGCACGTGACCAGTGTTGTGGATCACCTGAGCGTCCAGCACGTGACCAGTGTTGTGGATCACCTGAGCGTCCAGCACCTGACCAGTGTTGTGTGGATCACCTGAGCGTCCAGCACGTGACCAGTGTTGTGGATCACCTGAGCGTCCAGCACGTGACCAGTGTTGTGGATCACCTGAGCGTCCAGCACGTGACCAGTGTTGTGGATCACCTGATCGTCCAGCACGTGACCAGTGTTGTGGATCACCTGAGCGTCCAGCACCTGACCAGTGTTGTGGATCACCTGAGCGTCCAGCACGTGACCAGTGTTGTGGATCACCTGAGCGTCCAGCACGTGACCAGTGTTGTGGATCACCTGAGCGTCCAGCACGTGACCAGTGTTGTGGATCACCTGAGCGTCCAGCACGTGACCAGTGTTGTGGATCACCTGAGCGTCCAGCACGTGACCAGTGTTGTGGATCACCTGAGCGTCCAGCACGTGACCAGGCCTTATTCCTGCCATTAAGCAGAGTTGACAATTCATGTGAGAACCAGGGTGCTATTCTATCTTTAAGTCTCTTGAGAGGAGCATGTTTATTGATCAGAGAAATAAGAGTATTTGTGAAGAGGTCAAGGGTCACTTGAACAATGGCGGACTCTGCCATGAAGAGGATGTTGCTATGCATAATCATTCATGAAAGCTTGTTCATTTAAACATTTTAAATTCCTTTTCATGACCGTATTTGACCTAGTTTTTTTACATTTTCGTACTGCTCACACATGCAGTAGGACAGTGATCACTATTACCCAGTCCTAGATCAAAAACACGAGTGGCCACAATTGTGTCAGTTCTATTGGAAAATACAAGATCAATTAGTGTGGATTTAAAAAAGTCTTTCAAGTATATTACAAATACATTTTATAATAAAAACAAATGCGTTTGCTTGATTGCGTGATCAAGGGTTAATATTCATGTAGTCACTCTATAATCTGCTCATCAGTAGATAATCTATATCTATATCAGAGACACTGAACACAACATAAATACAGAATTATGTCTGGATAAATACTAAGACTGTCCTCGACTCAACAAATTCTTACTCGATAAAGTCATAGGACTTGACGACTAACCTATAAATAGTCATAGGACTTGACAACTAACCTATAAATAGTCATAGGACTTGACAACTAACCTATAAATAGTCATCTACTCTATCTAACTGTTCTGTCTCTATATATCTGCTGTATCTAGCTGTTCTGTATCTACATATCAGTATCTAACTGTTCTGTTTCTATGTCGAGTAGATTTGACGTTATATTTTAATGTTTCATCCTTTCTCTACTCTATCCAGAGTGGAAAAGATTCAGGAGAGGCAGGTTCATTTTTCTCAAGTATTTTTTGTCTTTATTGAGTTATTTTATGTTACAGAGACGTAAAAAGAAAAGCAAGATGAAATAGGATTAAAATGTAACTGTATATAATGTGCCGTAGGATGCAAACCTGGCATCTTCAAAAAGTCACTTTTCAGGAATTAATTACAATGTATTTTCAGGGTACATACAGTAATGTAGGCAGGTCCAGGAATCAAACCTGTGACCTCAGGCTGGTGAAGAGCCCATGCTACCACCTTGCCAAGAGGGATATCACTGTGAAACTCACTGAGCACATGAAGGAACAATATTCTGTCCCACAGTGTTGTTGTGGTGCAGACTGGCTGCTTGTGCAGTTACAACTATTATTATTATTATTATTATTATTATTATTATTATTATTATTATTATTATTATTATTATTATTATTATTATTATTATTATTATTATTATTATTATTATTATTATTATTATTATTATTATTAATATTAATATTAATATTAATATTAATATTAATATTATTATTATTATTATTATTATTATTAATATTATTATTATTATATTACTACAACTGTTATTCACCTCAACAATGATTCTGTTTAGTGAATATTGACCTCTTGGAACAACAAGGTGGAACATGTGTCACTTCCCTAACCCAATACAAATATAGCATTTATCAACAAAGTATTTACCACACGCTTATTCTGAAAAGTCATGGATAGATGCATCTCAATACCGTCTGAAAAGTCTTGGATAGATTAATCTCCATACCGTCTAAAAAGTCATGGATAGATTCATCTCCATACAGTCTGAACTTCACTTGGACATTTCGAAGAGCCTTCAGAGCAGATTAGTGGGAACTAGAGGGGAAATTAATGTAGAACGCATTTTCAGAGTGGATCAACTTTTGTTAGGAGTGTTGAGTCACTCACTGACGGACGTGAATTTGCCTCCTCGGACCCTTGACACGGTGCACTATCATGACACAGCAGAGATAAGGCTCAAAATGGGAACACGCCAACACGCAAATAAACACCATCATCACTACATAATACAAATAAACATCATCTAAAGAGAGAACCATGTCTCATTAAGGTTAATAAAGCCCTTATTCTGCACTTATTAACAGTTAACTTTGCTTTTTGCAGCTACTGGATGTAAAGCAAGAACAATGCCTTATTAAGGACATCTTCTTTTATGCAACAGTGGAGTCTGTTCTCCTGTATGGCAGTGAATGCTGGACCCTGAAGCCCACCCTGCAGAAGTCCCTGGATGGGTGCTACACCAGAATGCTGCGTGTGGTGTAAAATGTAATATGTTACAATTGCACTATTTCTTTTTTGTTGATGTGATTAGTAATGTTTTATGATGGAAACTAAAAACTAGAAATCAAATGTTTTTTAAAGAGCTGTTCAAACGTGTGTTTGTGTGCTTCACATTGTATTTATATGTAATTTCCTATTCAACATGTAGTGCTCCTTCCAGATGGGGGAGCTGTGGAAAACATAGTTAACTGTTAATAAGTGCAAAATAAATAATGTATTAACCTTAATAAGACATGGTTGTCACTTTAGATCCAGTAGTCCCAGTGTTCATAAGTACATAGTTAACTGCTAATAAATGAAGAACATTTAAAACATTTAAATCTTAATAATAAAGCAATAAAAAAGCTTAGCAAAGGTTAACAATGTCAGAATAGTAAGTAGTTAGTAAGACTCAATACATTTGTTTGTAATGCTATTATACAATATATATAAGAAATCATAAGGATTTTATTAATGTTCTTAAGCAGTCTAAATTGTGACCGAGCCCAGCAGTTTGTGGCACAAGTCTCCCTCTGTCATTTTTCAGGTATTTACAGATTATGAAAGTACAGAATGTAAGCTTTCAAATGGTGTGTCATATAATGAAATCTGAAAATGTCTGAAGAAGATTATGCTTATTTGAATCTAGTTAAACTTCAAGTCTCACAGAGCAACAGAGAAAATCCAATCTAAAGTTTGGCTGCATTTTTAACACCTTGGCAGTCAGGTATGAGGTGTCACAAACTGCCTTTTTTAAACAAAGATATACTATTTAGAGATACTATAACTGTTACAGTAGCTGTTACAGTAAATATGTTCTTATACATTCAAACTGTGATAATATGGAAAGAAATTACCCCCATTTAAAACATTTAATAAATTTGCTCTCGATCTGACTTCCAGACATGAGTCTCTTACCGCTGGGCTCGGTCACAATTGTTAACATGTAATTCTTTTGTGCCATTTTCTTGTAATCTAACAATAATAACTGTGTTTAGGATGCTATTACTAACACTTATATAGTCTTATTAACACATAATAATACATATTAATCTAATCTATTTGTTTTTATAAAACATGTAATATTATTAAACATTATTAACTTAATTAATCAAACAATATACTGTTGACATTTCAATGTCGCTGCCTCAGGTTGCCTGGATTTGTCTGGCTTCTCCAACCATGCAGCATATATATTTTTTTATCCACTTTTTCTCTTTATTTTCTATTTTTCTCCCATCCCAATTTCGTATTGCCAATTCTCCCCTCCCCTGTCTTGAACGTTGCTGGACTATGCCTCCCACTGGTCGGCTGTAGTGAGGATAGAAGCCTTGCATCACGTGTCCCCTCCGGTACACGAGGAGGCAGCCTGTCGCATCTTTTCACCAGACAGCGCGGACTCTCAGTGGCGAGGAGTAACGTGTGGGAGGCTCACGCTGCCCCCGATACTTCCTGTCTCTGCTGTACAGGCGTCACCCAACCGACCTGTAGGAGTCCCTGTCCACAACGTCCAATCCCCACCCATCGACTTTCCACCCGCTACCTCTGCCAATTGAGATAGTATGACGACTGGCCCAAGCCGCAGGCAATGCTGACTCTGGGAGTCGAGACCGGAGTCTCTTGCACTGGTGACGAGCGCAATCTCCGCTACGCCACCCAGCCGCCCTCCATGCAGCATTTGATAGTAAAATACCATTAAGACTAAGACTGAACTACAAAAGACTATATGAAACTAATCTAGACTAGGACTGAACTAAACAAGTCTTTTTTAAATTGATTTATCTTTTTTTTAAGATTTTATTTATAGCGTTTTCAGCTTTTTTCTGGTCAACGCAGGACCTTTTGGCCACGCAGGACCGACAGAGGAGAGAGGGTGAAGCGGGAGGAGAAGAGGGGAGGACATGCGGCACATGGCCACCGGGTCGGGGAATCGAGCCCGGGGCGACCGCTTCGTGACTCAGCGCGCTATGTGGTGTGCTACTGGAGCGCCCCTGTTTTTTTAAACTAGTAAAGGAGATCACCTGAATAACACAGTATCAAAGGGAACATTTCTGGGAACATTCTGTCAAAGCCTTAAGTGAAGTGGAGTCCAGTGTTTAATCTGGATGTGAACTAAGCTCCTTGGAGATCCTACTCTGAGCCATGAGTTCCTCTTCATCATAAAACCACCCTACTCTGAGCTCCTCTTCATCATAAAACCACCCTATTCTGAGCTGAGCTCCTCTTCATCATAAAACCATCCTATTCTGAGCTACTCTTCATCATAAAACCATCCTACTCTGAGCCATGAGTTCCTCTTCATCATAAGACCACCCTACTCTGAGCTCCTCTTCATCATAAAACCACCCTATTCTGAGCTGAGCTCCTCTTCATCATAAAACCATCCTATTCTGAGCTACTCTTCATCATAAAACCATCCTACTCTGAGCCCTGAGCTCCTCTTCATCATAAAACCACCCTACTCTGAGCTCCTCTTCATCATAAAACCACCCTATTCTGAGCTGAGCTCCTCTTCATCATAAAACCATCCTATTCTGAGCTACTCTTCATCATAAAACCATCCTACTCTGAGCCATGAGTTCCTCTTCATCATAAAACCACCCTACTCTGAGCTCCTCTTCATCATAAAACCTCCCTATTCTGAGCTGAGCTCCTCTTCATCATAAAACCATCCTATTCTGAGCTACTCTTCATCATAAAACCATCCTACTCTGAGCCATGAGTTAATCTTCATCATAAAACCATCCTACTCTGAGCTCCTCTGCTGCCAGTGGTGACCTCAGGAAGCTCCAGGTGGTCCAGAACAGGGCTTAAAGTTGAAAATAGATAGTCTTTTAAATACACTTGTGCTGTTCACGTCGGTCATGAGCAGTAAAACTCCTGCTTTTATACATAAACAGATTGTTTTTAGTAATACTGTGCATGATCATTACACTAGAGGTTCCAGTAATGAGCAGTTTGGGCAGTTTGAATTACCAGGTCCAAAAACCAACGCTTTAACAGAGATCTTTTATTTTTAGATCATTGACTCTTTGGAATAACCTGCCTCAAAATCTCTGCATTTACAGTAAATTAACTTTAAAAAATAATCTTAAATTGTATTTAACACTGTAAAGTAGTTTTGTTTTGTTTTTTTGTTTTCTGTTTCTTTGCTCACATGTAATTTTTGCTATCTTATTGTTAGTTTCAGTATGCATTGTGTGTTGAGTACTGACATTTAATCATTTTGTTTTGCAACAATAATTGTTTTTGTATGTTTTTTTGTGTGGACCCCAGGAAGACTAGCTGGTTGCTATGGCACCAGCTAATGGGGATCCTTAATCAAATCAAATCAAATACAAACATTCTTCATCATAAAACCACCCTACCCTGAGCTCCTCTTCATCATAAAACCATCCTACTCTTAGCTCCTCTTCATCATAAAACCATCCTACTCTGAGCTCCTCTTCATCATAAAACCATCCTACTCTGAGCTCCTCTTCATCATAAAACCATCCTACTCTGAGCTCCTCTTCATCATAAAACCATCCTACTCTGAGCTCCTCTTCATCATAAAACCACCCTACTCTGAGCTCTGAGCTCCTCTTCATCATAAAACCACCCTACTCTGAGCTCCTCTTCATCATAAAACCATCCTACTCTGAGCTCCTCTTCATCATAAAACCACCCTACTCTGAGCTCTGAGCTCCTCTTCATCATAAAACCACCCTACTCTGAGCTCCTCTTCATCATAAAACCACCCTACTCTGAGCTCTGAGCTCCTCTTCATCATAAAACCATCCTACTCTGAGCTCCTCTTCATCATAAAACCATCCTACTCTGAGCCATGAGCTCCTGCCTCTTCTCCAGGTCTGGCTTCAGCTCTGGGACCAGGCAGGTTGCAGTAATCACGTCTGGCTTCAGCTCTGGGACCAGGCAGGTTGCAGTAATCACGTCGGGCTTCAGCTCTGGGACCAGGCAGGTTGTAGTAATCAGGTCTGGCTTCAGCACTGGGACCAGGCAGGTTGTAGTAATCAGGTCTGGCTTCAGCTCTGGGACCAGGCAGGTTGTAGTAATCAGGTATGGCTTCAGCTCTGGGACCAGGCAGGCTGTAGTAATGCACCTCCTTCTTCTCCTCTCTTCTCAGGATTTTCCTCATGCGAGCCTGGAGAGACATAGCAGCAACAACTCTCACTAACTGGACTACAGCTCTCTCTGCATGAAGACACAGCCAGTAGGATGACATCATACTGTAGTATAAAGATATGTTCAGTACCTTGTAGTAGAAATAGATGGCAGTGTAGGCCAGCCCTACAACCAGCACCAAAACAACATGTCTGATGATCACAGCTGGCAGAGGAGAGTCTGCAACACAAACATGTTGATATGACAACATGCACAACATCACAGCAGATCACATCACATCACAGCTGATCACAGCACATCACAGCTGATCACAGCACAAAGCACTCTCATTAAAGACATGGTTAACCCTACAAGGTGCACCCCCAGTAGCACAGTCCTGACTGAATGTTTTCTACTATGTTCTCATTCTCTGCTGCAGTGAGCGCTCAGTCAGAAGTTGCTGTGTTACTTATTGTTGAATGCCCACGCTCGCTCTTAGGTCAGATCGATAACTTCATAACTCATTGGTCTGCCTATCTACACCTCAAACAGCGTCCTGTGAAGTGGTTGACACGCAGGACCAACCGAGTCTACAAAATGTTGTTGTTACCACTGACCGACAAGAGACAGCGAATGCACCGTTCCGACCCCCGTCAGTCATCGACCTTAGGTCGAGTGATTGCAGTTGCGGAATCTTTTAATTTATATTTGCACTGGGAAGGACTCTCTATATTCAGAGGAGGTCCATTTCCCTAATCCGTCTAAGGTATTAAAGCCATACTTCTATTTGCCTTAATGCATAAGCATAGGTCTTCTTTTACTCTAACGTATTAAAGCCATACTTCTATTTGCCTTAATGCATAAGCATAGGTCTTCTTTTACTCTAACGTATTAAAGCCATACTTCTATTTGCCTTAATGCATAAGCATAGGTCTTCTTTTACTCTAACGTATTAAAGCCATACTTCTATTTGCCTTAATGCATAAGCATAGGTCTTCTTTTACTCTAACGTATTAAAGCCATACTTCTATTTGCCTTAATGCATAAGCATAGGTCTTCTTTTACTCTAACGTATTAAAGCCATACTTCTATTTGCCTTAATGCATAAGCATAGGTCTTCTTTTACTCTAACGTATTAAAGCCATACTTCTATTTGCCTTAATGCATAAGCATAGGTCTTCTTTTACTCTAACGTATTAAAGCCATACTTCTATTTGCCTTAATGCATAAGCATAGGTCTTCTTTTACTCTAACGTATTAAAGCCATACTTCTATTTGCCTTAATGCATAAGCATAGGTCTTCTTTTACTCTAACGTATTAAAGCCATACTTCTATTTGCCTTAATGCATAAGCATAGGTCTTCTTTTACTCTAACGTATTAAAGCCATACTTCTATTTGCCTTAATGCATAAGCATAGGTCTTCTTTTACTCTAACGTATTAAAGCCATACTTCTATTTGCCTTAATGCATAAGCATAGGTCTTCTTTTACTCCGTAGGGATAAAGCCTTTCTCCTCCTCCTCCGTCTGGGGAAAAAGTTCTTTTTTATATCATATATTAGGCACAATACAGGCACATTGCAGCACATTATCATTATTATTATTATTATTATTATTACTGGTAAAGTTACAATGCAAAAATACATCTCCATCCTTACCCGTCTTTTTGGGAAAAATAGAAGGCAAAACGTGGTTTCCAAAAGAAGATTGTTTTTATTTTTTAACAGTAGAAAATTACATTTAAGGGTTCAGTTTCATTTATAAAAGTACACAGGTTTTTCAGCTTACTATATATCAGGTTTCAGTCCTCTCCTCAAAATCTCTCAAAAAAGTCTCTAAGTAACATTCTTCTTCTCTCTCCAGCTCAGTGTAAAAATCTCACCCTGCTCTCGCCAGTTGGCCCTTTTTATAAGGTCCGTCACGTCACGCCATCGTCAGTACATAGCTCCAATCACCGTACATTACGTGTCATATCCCTCCTTCAGTTATTTGTTACTTTGCAGTTACATATCAAATCAAGTAATTTATAAGAATACAATGCCCCTCTGACTAGCGCCCCCCCTTCTTGGCCTTGCATTCCAGCCGGTCACTTCTCTACTGCATGGGGCCTCTTTCGTTCTGAGACGAGGGCGAGGCAGACTTCCGTAATATATCTTACATAGCCCACCACATACATATACAGAGATATACAGGTACAATACAGTACTCGGTGTACTATATTACATTAGTTTACATTACATTATAGTCATTATAGTCTGCTCTCCTCTCCTTCCTCTTCTGATTCAAGACTTCAACCAGCAACCCTCCCCGTCTGAAAGGGTTTAACATTACACAGCTCTTTCTCCTCCGTCCCTGTCTCTCTCCTCTCCAGAGGCCCAACATTCTGTTGGTTCACTCCCTTTTCACAGCTTTTCACAGACATTTTCTATGGAGACATTTAAAGGCTCAGTTCCATTTTTTATAAGAGAGAGTTCAGTTCCAAGATTTATACTGGTCATATAGGAACGACCCAGGATGTCATTGTCAAAAAGTGTCACTTGTTCTGTGGCACATCTCACCCACTCTGTCATTCTGGGCGGTCATTGTCCATCATCAACTGAATAATGAAGCATATAATTACATGTGAAAAAAGGTATATACGGTCATATAGGAATGACCCAGGATGTCATTGTCAAAAGTGTCACTTGTTCTGTGGCACGTCTCACCCACTCTGTCATTCTGGGCGGTCATTGTCCATCATCAACTGAATAATGAAGCATATAATTACATGTGAAAAAAGGTATATACGGCTATATTGTTACATAAACAACAACAAAAAATTCAAAATAGAAATCACTGTTCTTCTTTAGAGAACAGGGCTTTTGCTTTTTTAAAAATTGTAATCACTGTTCTTTCTCAGAGAACAGGGCTCTTGCTTCTTTTTTTGATTATATTTCTACCAACATTTTTATGTCATTGGTAAGGTGATTTTGATGACTTTCGTGCTTTCTTCGGCCTCTCGTAGTCCGCCCAGCCTCTGGAAGATGGTGGCGATGCACTTGTACCGGGGACTTCTTGTCTTGACCCCCCGGATCGAGAGGCCAGAGATCTTGGGTCTGGCAGGCCTTGACCTTTTTCACCTCCCCTGACTTCTTGACCGACCACACTACTGTGCTCGGTGGAGGGCAGGACAGGATAAATCTTCGGGTCCCTCCGCGCATAACGGATTCCAGATTGAACTTTGATGTTGGACGTGCTCATCTTAGGATAAAAGATCAAATCCATTCTATAATATTCGCAGCTGTTTCCCCAGCTCTTGACGGTCGCCCATGTCTTGCCGAAATTTGTGTCACTCTCTCGGGTAACCATGTAGATCTTTACCCAGGCCGGGAGGATACCGGCCCAGTTACCTCCCACCAAGACATGGGCGACACTGGATCTCTCTTCTGACGCAGCGTCCAAGTAGAAGAAGTCCTCGTACTGCATCCTGGTGAAAGGGTCAGAATAAGGTCTTCTCCCGGGTTTTATTCCCACTATGTCGGGCCAACTGGCAGGGGACTTAAGTTCTTCATTTGTCATCATTCTGCCAGTTCCTGTATATAACTGAGATCGTTGGCCGTCATCTACAACGTCCCATTTTCCTCTCTGGAGCGTTATTTTCTTCATCCAGGTTACTCCTAGGCCCAGAGACAATTTATCCTCCGGTGTTGTCATCGCAGTTGCTGTCTGTCCCTGGTCAGGCATTTTTGGTGAAGCCAGACTTGGTGATGATGACACGAGGGCCGCTCTCAATCTATCAAGGGGGTCTTGATCCAAAATACTCAATACGCTATCACCATGTAACGTAAGTTCGTCTGAGATGGTATATCCCTTAACCGCCATTCTCCGGTGGTGTCTGCTCGTTCCAGCGTTCCTGTCTAGTGTGTGAGAGAGACAACACTGGTCCTCTTTTATCTTCATTTCAGAAGAGGCTCCGTCATAGTTGAAGGCCAAATTCTCTTTTTTGCATAATTTACGGCCCTCCCTGACCGGGAGAGGAGGCCCATACGACGTAGTAGATTTATTGTAATAATGACCCCTATTATCACAATGCAGGGGAGAGCCCATCTCACTATCCCCTCCACCACCGCCCTGGCTGTCTGTACCATGGAAGTGGCAAAATTCCAAACATCACCTACTCCATCTGCCACGGCCCCCCCTATATCTTCAGCTGCACGCCCGATAATGGTACCGAGTACTATCGCAAATTGAGTTATGTCTCTCCTCCTGCTCCATTCGTCCACATGCGGTGCCCTATCCTGTGAACAGGACCCGTTTGTCATGTTGTTAGCATGCGAAATGGGAAAAACACCATCCAGGTAGAATCCTCTTGTTGTCCAGCCAAACCCCGGACCCAGCCCTCCTCCCGTTTCCAAATAATCAGATATGGGTTTCCATGGGGATACAAAGTCAAACAGGGCCTTGTTGCATCCCGTACAGGTGTTAAACAGATGGTGATTGTTTCCCCGTCTGTTATTGCAGTACTGGGTATTGATGAAATTCCATCGGTTCAACAGGTATGCCTCCGGTGGCCAATAGTAGGGGAATCCTCTATCCAGGGTGTGTTCAAACAGCGTTGCTAGGGGTCCGCATTTTGAAGTTTTTGCCTGCCATGTGGCTTCATTCTGTCTATCTCCCCATTTCGCAGTGGGAGAAGAGCGGTAGCAGTTAGCCACTATCAAGGGGATGCTCACCTGCCGGGGGAATTTTGAGTCATAATACAGTGTTCCACCCTCCCCCGAAACTGCCCTCCATCTCATTAGGTCACTGGTGTCCCGTGAGGTTGGAGAGTCAAACCAGTGCATATTACTCCATGCATGTTCCTGCGGCGGAGGGTTACGCACAATGTAGTACCTTTCTACCATTCTTCGAGGGTCGCATCCTATCTCCTGAGCCTTAGCCAGAGGGAGAGTGCCCCAATGGATCCACATACTGTTAATCCCATCCCGGGATCTCCCCCTAGTCAGGGTCCTAGTAGAAGCTAGGTCCACCATAGCTGAGGTAGCTTCCTCCACATGTAGGTGCGGATAAGTATCCTTCTCTGTACACAGACTCTGATCATTCTGCGTACAATACTGTTTCCCCCATCTACCATAAGTAGTTCCGGGGTAGGCCCAGAGCTGGGCCCCCGTCGCTCTGAAGCTTGGTTCCAGACCCCACCTCATTATGTAGCCACTAGAGGTCTTTCTAGTGAGAATAAGAGGTGGGGGTATTAGGATTTCGCCTAATTGTCTCTCTTTAATGTTTACCATAGTGAATGGTAGCTGTGAGAGGTATATCCTGTTCAGGCCGTTCCTGGACCTGAGCCTCCGGCAGAGTGTCTTGTCTGGGGGTCGAGATGGCGATTGTGGGGTCACGTGGCTGTGACTCTCCACACCCCCTCTGCCATCTCGGTACCTTGTTACCCTGGTAGCCGGCGGGAAGACTTGCATCTGTTGTTCCCTGGCTGGACGGCTCGACAGGATAGGGGTCACGTTGTTGCTTGGTATCCGGCGGGAAGACTTGCATCTGTTGTCCCCGGCCGATGCACCCAGGCTGTTGTCGTCTTGGTCATCTTGGTCACCTTGGTCATCTTGGTCATCTTGGTCATCTTGGGGTCACCCCCTCTGACCTCTTGGATCTCTCCCATAGTTTGAGGTAGGTTGATTCGTCACTTCTCGGGCGACCCCCACGGGTTCCCGAGAATTGTAGCAGCAGTCCTCTATTGAAGTGTGGTTGGCCTGGTCGTGTGACCCTGTCCGTAGGCCTCGCAGGACATCACAGATACAGTCCACAGAGGACTCATTTCTTTTCTCTCTTTCAGGTCCATTCAGGGCTCTCGTCGCCCTGTAACCTGGGTCCAGGCCGATGTCTCTCTGTCCGGTCTGGGAGGTCTAGGAGGTCTGGGAGGTCTGGGAGGTCTGGGAGGTCTAGATGAGGACCCTGAGGATGCTCTGTAGCTTGACCTATCCCGGTCTTCCTCCATTTCCGATTTCTGACCTGAGTCAGTATATTCCTTCTTGCCATTCGCTGCGTCGTCCACTGACTCCATATATTTGACACGGACTCCGTGCTGTGTCCTTTGCGGGTCACCCTTGGGTATGCATTTTTCCTTTTCGTACAGTAGTATCAAGTCTTTTGGGGATAACAGGGGTTCCGAATTAGGTGGTCCTACCACTCCTGATATCCCATGCTTCTCCCCTGTTCCCATGAGGGCTCTGGTCCCATTACCTAATTCCACTTCTATGGATCCGGTAATGGGTGTATTTACATGCAGGGAAATTTCCGCTCCGGTGTCTACTAGGTATTGGTCGTTTCCCACTTGACACGTTAACTTCCCATCCGTCTCCTGTGTCTTGAGTGCAATAGCATTCAGTAGGGGCCTCTCCTGGGGATCTATATTGAGGGTTAATAGACTCTCTGTCACTCTGTCTTCTTCCCATGTTCGAGTGTCATGTGTCACATCACCAGGAGGCCAGGATTCTATTCTCTCTCCTTCCGGGATTTGAATTCCTCCCTTGTTGCCCTCCTTTCTGCTTGCTTTTCTGGGGTTAATGCGGCCCACTCGTCGGGAGGTAGGTACATGTAATTCTTCTTCTCTTCCTTGTCCTTGGTTATCCTCGGGGGGAACTCCTTGGAGCCCCCCCTTTTGTCGTTTTTTGAGTAGATAGGTTTAACGTTAGCCGCTGGCTGTTGCTGGGCTCTGGGAGGCCGAATTTGAGCCTTCCCCTCTCGTGGGTTCTCCCCTTTCCTTTCACTGTTATTGTATTTGGTTTGAGAAAGCATTTTGACTTGGTCATACAGCATGCATTCGATACGTAGCTGGTCTTGTGACCATGCTGCGCATCGGGCTGCCAGTGGGTTACCCCCTGGGACTCCTCTGAGTAGCTTTTCAAGCAGTGAGCATGATCCTTGCATAGGTGTTCCATTCATGACTGATCCTGCTGCATCATTGAGAGACATGCTCCCGCCTCGCACCTGTGGGATTAGTTTCTCCACCATCTTATACCCTGGATCTTGACCGGGGGTCCTTACTTCTCTTTCCATCAGTTGGTCCATTGAGGCCCTTTCGGGGATCTCTAGTCCTTTGAGATGCCTCAACATGCGAGCTAGCGTCTCGTGTGCTTGCATCTCCTGAGCGAGCATCTGCTGCGCCAGCTTCTCATGAGCCAGCATCTGCTGCGCCAGTTTCTTCTGAGCTACCCGTGCCAACTTCTCCTGAGCTAGCATCTGCCGCGCCAGCCTCTCCTGAGCTACCTGTGCCAGCTTCTCCTGGGCTGGCATCTCCTGTGCTAGCTCCTCCTGAGCTAGCTTCTCTCGTGCTAGCTCCTCCTGAGCTAGCTTCTCTCGTGCTAGCTCCTCTGTGTTAGCACTGGCTTGTTAGCCGATGTAGTGCTAGTTAGCTTCCGTCTAGCTACGGCTAGCTCATGGGTCTTCCGTCTGGCTAAAGCCAGCTCATGGGTGTTAGCACTGGCTTGTTAGCCGATGTAGTGCTAGTTAGCTTCCGTCTGGCTACGGCCAGCTCCTGGGTCTTCCGTCTAGCCAGCTCATGGGTGTTAGCACTGGCTTGTTAGCCGATGTAGTGCTAGTTAGCTTGCAGTTCTGTGAATTCGTTTTGGCTCGCTTCACATCCACACTCCGCTCATACAAAGTGTCTCTGGGCTAGGGAGCCCTCGCCTTTCTGTGAACGGCCGTTTTGGCTCGCTTCACATCCACACTCCGCTCATACAAAGTGTCTCTGGGCTAGGGAGCCCTCGCCTTTCTGTGAACGGCCGTTTTGGCTCGCTTCACATCCACACTCCGCTCATACAAAGTGTCTCTGGGCTAGGGAGCCCTCGCCTTTCTGTGAACGGCCGTTTTGGCTCGCTTCACATCCACACTCCGCTCATACAAAGTGTCTCTGGGCTAGGGAGCCCTCGCCTTTCTGTGAACGGCCGTTTTGGCTCGCTTCACATCCACACTCCGCTCATACAAAGTGTCTCTGGGCTAGGGAGCCCTCGCCTTTCTGTGAACGGCCGTTTTGGCTCGCTTCACATCCACACTCCGCTCATACAAAGTGTCTCTGGGCTAGGGAGCCCTCGCCTTTCTGTGAACGGCCGTTTTGGCTCGCTTCACATCCACACTCCGCTCATACAAAGTGTCTCTGGGCTAGGGAGCCCTCGCCTTTCTGTGAACTAAGCATGAAAGTGATTTTTGCATTGCAACTTCACCCAGCAGAATTTTTACAGTAATCACAAAAATATACTTTAAGCGTGATCCTTTGTTTAAGTAGAACCTCCTACTTTTTTTTTTTGACTGTAAGAAAACATTACGTAACTTTTTAGTCATGAGTAAACCTTTTTACCGCAATCACAAAAATATACTTTAAGCGTGATCCTTTGTTTAAGTAGAACCTCCTACTTTTTCTTTTTTGACTGTAAGAAAACATTACGTAACTTTTTAGTCATGAGTAAACCTTTTTACCACAATCACAAAAATATACTTTAAGCGTGATCCTTTGTTTAAGTAGAACCTCCTACTTTTTTCTTTTTTTGACTGTAAGAAAACATTACGTAACTTTTTAGTCATGAGTAAACCTTTTTACCGCAATCACAAAAATATACTTTAAGCGTGATCCTTTGTTTAAGTAGAACCTCCTACTTTTTTTTTTTTTTGACTGTAAGAAAACATTACGTAACTTTTTAGTCATGAGTAAACCTTTTTACCGCAATCACAAAAATATACTTTAAGCGTGATCCTTTGTTTAAGTAGAACCTCCTACTTTTTCTTTTTTGACTGTAAGAAAACATTACGTAACTTTTTAGTCATGAGTAAACCTTTTTACCGCAATCACAAAAATATACTTTAAGCGTGATCCTTTGTTTAAGTAGAACCTCCTACTTTTTCTTTTTTTGACTGTAAGAAAACATTACGTAACTTTTTAGTCATGAGTAAACCTCTTTACCGCAATCACAAAAATATACTTTAAGCGTGATCCTTTGTTTAAGTAGAACCTCCTACTTTTTCTTTTTTTGACTGTAAGAAAACATTACGTAACTTTTTATTCATGAGTAAACCTCTTTACCGCAATCACAAAAATATACTTTAAGCGTGATCCTTTGTTTAAGTAGAACCTCCTACTTTTTTGATTTTGCCAAATCTGTAATTTAATTTTACTCCAGAGGATTTTGACAGTAGTCCTGTCTTCTTCGGCCGTTTTAGCACCTATTTTGGTTAGTATAAATGCACATCGCCAGGGACGCCATGTTGAATGCCCACGCTCGCTCTTAGGTCAGATCGATAACTTCATAACTCATTGGTCTGCCTATCTACACCTCAAACAGCGTCCTGTGAAGTGGTTGACACGCAGGACCAACCGAGTCTACAAAATGTTGTTGTTACCACTGACCGACAAGAGACAGCGAATGCACCGTTCCGACCCCCGTCAGTCATCGACCTTAGGTCGAGTGATTGCAGTTGCGGAATCTTTTAATTTATATTTGCACTGGGAAGGACTCTCTATATTCAGAGGAGGTCCATTTCCCTAATCCGTCTAAGGTATTAAAGCCATACTTCTATTTGCCTTAATGCATAAGCATAGGTCTTCTTTTACTCTAACGTATTAAAGCCATACTTCTATTTGCCTTAATGCATAAGCATAGGTCTTCTTTTACTCTAACGTATTAAAGCCATACTTCTATTTGCCTTAATGCATAAGCATAGGTCTTCTTTTACTCTAACGTATTAAAGCCATACTTCTATTTGCCTTAATGCATAAGCATAGGTCTTCTTTTACTCTAACGTATTAAAGCCATACTTCTATTTGCCTTAATGCATAAGCATAGGTCTTCTTTTACTCTAACGTATTAAAGCCATACTTCTATTTGCCTTAATGCATAAGCATAGGTCTTCTTTTACTCTAACGTATTAAAGCCATACTTCTATTTGCCTTAATGCATAAGCATAGGTCTTCTTTTACTCTAACGTATTAAAGCCATACTTCTATTTGCCTTAATGCATAAGCATAGGTCTTCTTTTACTCTAACGTATTAAAGCCATACTTCTATTTGCCTTAATGCATAAGCATAGGTCTTCTTTTACTCTAACGTATTAAAGCCATACTTCTATTTGCCTTAATGCATAAGCATAGGTCTTCTTTTACTCTAACGTATTAAAGCCATACTTCTATTTGCCTTAATGCATAAGCATAGGTCTTCTTTTACTCTAACGTATTAAAGCCATACTTCTATTTGCCTTAATGCATAAGCATAGGTCTTCTTTTACTCCGTAGGGATAAAGCCTTTCTCCTCCTCCTCCGTCTGGGGAAAAAGTTCTTTTTTATATCATATATTAGGCACAATACAGGCACATTGCAGCACATTATCATTATTATTATTATTATTATTATTACTGGTAAAGTTACAATGCAAAAATACATCTCCATCCTTACCCGTCTTTTTGGGAAAAATAGAAGGCAAAACGTGGTTTCCAAAAGAAGATTGTTTTTATTTTTTAACAGTAGAAAATTACATTTAAGGGTTCAGTTTCATTTATAAAAGTACACAGGTTTTTCAGCTTACTATATATCAGGTTTCAGTCCTCTCCTCAAAATCTCTCAAAAAAGTCTCTAAGTAACATTCTTCTTCTCTCTCCAGCTCAGTGTAAAAATCTCACCCTGCTCTCGCCAGTTGGCCCTTTTTATAAGGTCCGTCACGTCACGCCATCGTCAGTACATAGCTCCAATCACCGTACATTACGTGTCATATCCCTCCTTCAGTTATTTGTTACTTTGCAGTTACATATCAAATCAAGTAATTTATAAGAATACAATGCCCCTCTGACTAGCGCCCCCCCTTCTTGGCCTTGCATTCCAGCCGGTCACTTCTCTACTGCATGGGGCCTCTTTCGTTCTGAGACGAGGGCGAGGCAGACTTCCGTAATATATCTTACATAGCCCACCACATACATATACAGAGATATACAGGTACAATACAGTACTCGGTGTACTATATTACATTAGTTTACATTACATTATAGTCATTATAGTCTGCTCTCCTCTCCTTCCTCTTCTGATTCAAGACTTCAACCAGCAACCCTCCCCGTCTGAAAGGGTTTAACATTACACAGCTCTTTCTCCTCCGTCCCTGTCTCTCTCCTCTCCAGAGGCCCAACATTCTGTTGGTTCACTCCCTTTTCACAGCTTTTCACAGACATTTTCTATGGAGACATTTAAAGGCTCAGTTCCATTTTTTATAAGAGAGAGTTCAGTTCCAAGATTTATACTGGTCATATAGGAACGACCCAGGATGTCATTGTCAAAAAGTGTCACTTGTTCTGTGGCACATCTCACCCACTCTGTCATTCTGGGCGGTCATTGTCCATCATCAACTGAATAATGAAGCATATAATTACATGTGAAAAAAGGTATATACGGTCATATAGGAATGACCCAGGATGTCATTGTCAAAAGTGTCACTTGTTCTGTGGCACGTCTCACTTATATACTGTTTCAGTTTCAGTTTAGACTGTATTTGAACAGGGACAGCACACTAATTAATGAACATTACTGTAAATGTGTGAGACAGATCATTTTCAACTGTTGTCCCGGGGCCTGGTGTTAAAAAGCAGCTAAAAAAGAAAGCATAATATATATGGCATGCAAACAGTTCATTAAGAACAGGTTAAAACACATGTAAAATATGTACAGCAGACATGTACAGACAAGGTACAAACAATGATAAGACGTATTAGGTCCACACGATCATACATGTAGGCAAGCAAGCAGACAGGGTTAGGGTTCTGAAGGGCTGTTGTGTTCACATGTGTAATCATTTCTTAACCATGTTTTGAGATTGTGCTTGAATGATCTGTGTTTCAATATTGCGAATGTAAATTGGAATGGAGTTCCAGGTCTTGGCAGCTCTCACGGAGAGGGCTGACTGGCTAAATGTGCTTTTCCTTAGTGGAACAGCCAAGTCACCCGGTACAACAGTTCTGGTGAACCTGCTGCTGGGAGTGAAAACATCTGAACGTGGGGGTGGGGCTAGACCATGGAGGTGTGGCTAGACCATGGAGGTGGGGCTAGACCATGGAGGTGGGGCTAGACCATGGAGGTGTGGCTAGACCATGGAGGTGGGGCTAGACCATGGAGGTGTGGCTAGACCATGGAGGTGTGGCTAGACCATGGAGGTGTGGCTAGACCATGGAGGTGTGGCTAGACCATGGAGGTGTGGCTAGACCATGGAGGTGGGGCTAGACCATGGAGGTGTGGCTAGACCATGGGGGTGGGGCTAGACCATGGAGGTGTGGCTAGACCATGGAGGTGTGGCTAGACCATGGAGGTGGGGCTAGACCATGGAGGTGGGGCTAGACCATGGAGGTGGGGCTAGACCATGGAGGTGTGGCTAGACCATGGAGGTGGGGCTATACCATGGAGGTGGGGCTAGACCATGGAGGTGTGGCTAGACCATGGAGGTGTGGCTAGACCATGGAGGTGTGGCTAGACCATGGAGGTGGGGCTAGACCATGGAGGTGGGGCTAGACCATGGAGGTGGGGCTAGACCATGGAGGTGGGGCTAGACCATGGAGGTGTGGCTAGACCATGGAGGTGGGGCTAGACCATGGAGGTGTGGCTAGACCATGGAGGTGGGGCTAGACTATGGAGGTGTGGCTATACCATGGAGGTGGGGCTAGACTATGGAGGTGTGGCTATACCATGGACCATGGAGGTGTGGCTAGACCATGGAGGTGGGGCTAGACCATGGAGGTGGGGCTAGACCATGGAGGTGTGGCTAGACCATGGAGGTGTGGCTAGACTATGGAGGTGGGGCTAATCCATGGACCATGGAGGTGGGGCTAGACCATGGAGGTGGGGCTAGACCATGGAGGTGTGGCTAGACCATGGAGGTGGGGCTAGACCATGGAGGTGGGGCTAGACCATGGAGGTGGGGCTAGACCATGGAGGTGGGGCTAGACCATGGAGGTGGGGCTAGACCATGGAGGTGTGGCTAGACTATGGAGGTGGGGCTAGACCATGGAGGTGAGGCTAAACCATGGACCATGGAGGTGTGGCTAGACCATGGACCATGGAGGTGGGGCTAGACCATGGAGGTGGGGCTAGACCATGGAGGTGGGGCTAGACCATGGAGGTGTGGCTAGACCATGGACCATGGAGGTGGGGCTAGACCATGGAGGTGTGGCTAGACCATGGAGGTGGGGCTAGACCATGGGGGTGGGGCTAGACCCTGGAGGATTTTAAAGACCAGACTGGCATTAGTTAACGTCATGATGTTGTCCCAGCTCAAGAGGGCATGCTTATCCAGGATATTGCAGTGGTGGTGATGGATAGGCTTCTGGTCCAGAACCGTCAGAGCCTGTTTGTACACAGATTGAATGGGTGCTAGAGTTGTTTTGCAGGCCTGGGTCCAGCTGGTAATACAGTATGTAAGGTGGGACATGATGATGGCATTGAAGTACCTGGATCATAGGTGTGTTAAGTACTTAAGTACACCATTTGACTACAAAACACTTGGATAGTGACAGATTGATGATTGTGTGTTATGTCCATGTGACACACAACCAATCAATCAGATTTCACACAGTGCGCTGTATATTGCCTAGTTAAATGAAGCCTTGCTTTTTAGTAAATCAAGTTACTTGAATTTCTGGAGGAATCGTTTCAGCCCTAGTGGCAAAAGATGCACACTACAATAAAATATGTTTTACACAAAATGACGCAGACAAGAACAGAACAGGACCCTACCCAGACCCAACTACACTAATTACGCTATCATTTGGAGCCGGCCCGTCTCGGGTAATAGGATCCGAGTGGACCTGTGAAGCCCTCTAGTATGGTATGTAATGGCAGAATAACATTTCTAAAGTGAACTGCTCCTTTAACACTTTAAAACAACAGTTCAGTCAGGTTACCTATGACAGAGAGAGAGATGAGCTCGCTCTCTGAGGAGAAGGTATGATTGAAAACATAGACGTGGTAAACACAGCTGTAGTTCCCTTGGTGGGTGTGGTCTGCAGTAAACAGGAAGTCGGCAGTGTGATTGACAGCTGGCAGGGTGTGGTTCAGGGTGGTGTTGGAGCCGGTGAAGTTGTGGGCAGTGTGATTGACAGCTGGCAGGGTGTGGTTCAGGGTGGTGTTGGAGCCGGTGAAGTTGTGGGCAGTGTGATTGACAGCTGGCAGGGTGTGGTTCAGGGTGGTGTTGGAGCCGGTGAGCTGTCGGAGCTGGAAGAAGCCTCCTGGGTACTGTGACTGGATGGAGCAGCTGATGGTGAAGTTGTAACCATTGAGCTGCTTTTCAGAGACTGTGTAGTCAGAGAGGGAGATGATTGGCTGATGATACAGCAGATCTGTAAACATGGAGTCAGAGAGGGAGATGATTGGTTGATACAGCAGATCTGTAAACATCCAATTACCACCGTTTAAACAAGCTAACCACCTGTACTAAACTAGTAGTAATAGTAATATAGTAATAGTATATACTACTATTCCAGGAGAAGGGGTATGAAGACTATACTTGGCTCCATTACAGCCCCTCCGTAAAAGGGGTCCTTTGTTTCGTCTGTTATTATTATTATAGACGTTTATTTCAGGGACAACGTACAAATAAAAACATTATTCTCCGAAGAGAAAAGATGCAATGCACTAGATTGTAGCTTTTGCAATTTTACATCTCCAGTCCCTTGTACATACAATATAAAACAATACAATAAAAACACACAATGTAAAACAAATAACAATACAATAAATACATACAATGTAAAACAATACAATAAAAACGTACAATGTAGAACAATACAATAAAAACATGCAATAACATAGTAAAAGAAGACCCTACTTCTCATCATGCACCCCCCCCCCCTTAAGGGTACCCTACTAAAAGTAGGAACAGGATTGACTAGCTAGCAACTGTCCTTTCAGGTGAGCTTTGAATTGAGCTGCACCTCCTCATCTCTTCTGGCAGACTGTTCTCAGTGGAACAACAACTCAGTGGAACTGTCCAAACACAGTGTAGTGGAACGGTTTAACGCAATCAAGTGCTGACACTGTTCTTGTAGCTCTGATGGAGTTTGTACGAATGTGTACAAAGTCGCACGATGGAGGAGGTGCCAAACCGTTAATGGTGTTGTAGACCATACATGAGTCTGTAGTTGTCTGAGGTGTTGTAGACCATACATGAGTCTGTAGTTGTCTGATGTGTTGTAGACCATACATGAGTCTGTAGTTGTCTGATGTGTTGTAGACCATACATGAGTCTGTAGTTGTCTAAGGTGTTGTAGACCATACATGAGTCTGTAGTTGTCTAAGGTGTTGTAGACCATACATGAGTCTGTAGTTGTCTGAGGTGTTGTAGACCATACATGAGTCTGTAGTTGTCTGAGGTGTTGTAGACCATACATGAGTCTGTAGTTGTCTAAGGTGTTGTAGACCATACATGAGTCTGTAGTTGTCTGAGGTGTTGTAGACCATACATGAGTCTGTAGTTGTCTGAGGTGTTGTAGACCATATATGAGTCTGTAGTTGTCTGATGTGTTGTAGACCATACATGAGTCTGTAGTTGTCTGATGTGTTGTAGACCATACATGAGTCTGTAGTTGTTAAGGTGTTGTAGACCATACATGAGTCTGTAGTTGTCTAAGGTGTTGTAGACCATACATGAGTCTGTAGTTGTCTAAGGTGTTGTAGACCATACATGAGTCTGTAGTTGTCTGAGGTGTTGTAGACCATACATGAGTCTGTAGTTGTCTGAGGTGTTGTAGACCATACATGAGTCTGTAGTTGTCTGAGGTGTTGTAGACCATACATGAGTCTGTAGTTGTCTGAGGTGTTGTAGACCATACATGAGTCTGTAGTTGTCTGAGGTGTTGTAGACCATACATGAGTCTGTAGTTGTCTAATGTGTTGTAGACCATACATGAGTCTGTAGTTGTTAATGTGTTGTAGACCATACATGAGTCTGTAGTTGTCTAAGGTGTTGTAGACCATACATGAGTCTGTAGTTGTCTAAGGTGTTGTAGACCATACATGAGTCTGTAGTTGTCTGAGGTGTTGTAGACCATACATGAGTCTGTAGTTGTTAAGGTGTTGTAGACCATACATGAGTCTGTAGTTGTTAAGGTGTTGTAGACCATACATGAGTCTGTAGTTGTTAAGGTGTTGTAGACCATACATGAGTCTGTAGTTGTTAAGGTGTTGTAGACCATACATGAGTCTGTAGTTGTCTAAGGTGTTGTAGACCATACATGAGTCTGTAGTTGTTAAGGTGTTGTAGACCATACATGAGTCTGTAGTTGTCTGAGGTGTTGTAGACCATACATGAGTCTGTAGTTGTTAAGGTGTTGTAGACCATACATGAGTCTGTAGTTGTCTGAGGTGTTGTAGACCATACATGAGTCTGTAGTTGTATGATGTGTTGTAGACCATACATGAGTCTGTAGTTGTTAAGGTGTTGTAGACCATACATGAGTCTGTAGTTGTCTAAGGTGTTGTAGACCATACATGAGTCTGTAGTTGTCTGAGG
>NC_140174.1:122500-297500 GCF_963971535.1 Notolepis coatsorum | reverse complement strand
AAGAGAACCTTCAACAGAAGGGACCGCACTCCTCAGGACTGAAGCTGAAAGAAGAGAACCTTCAACAGAAGGGACCGTACTCCTCAGGACTGGTTTAGCTTTTTATTTGTTTGGTGCCCGACGCGTTTCACTTCCGCTTCCTCAGGTGCTATGATAAATATATTTATTTATTGGGTTATACTTATGTATGTATTTAATGGGTTGTTGTGGGGGTATTGGTGTTCCTGGTTGTTTGGTATGTTAATGTGTATAGGAAACAGCTAATCAATAGTTGTGTAGCACCTGTTTCGTTTAGTTAATTAATTATGTGTGGCACCTGTGGAGGGGGAGGAGTCCAGGCCCAAGGAAGTGGGTTCTTTCCCTGCAGCGGGTACAGAGTAGGTAACTGAGGGGAGCGGCATGAGTGTATTGTTAGTCTGTTTGTCCTTCTGTGTCAGGCTTCAAATCTCAACTGACACTTTCTAGTCTCAAAGAATTTCAATGGAGTGGCGCATAGTTCATAGATAGAGCCTATAATAAACGCAAGACCACAACAGTTAAAGAAATTAGAATATGAGTGCAAGGGGTAGTAGATGCAAGACCATAACAGTTAAAGATATTAGAATATGAGTGCAAGGGGTAGTTGATGCAAGACCATAACAGTTAAAGATATTAGAATATGAGTGCAAGGGGTAGTTGATGCAAGACCATAACAGTTGATTTGATTTGATTTTGATTTGAAGTCTTTATTTCGAACATGCAATGAATACAACAAACAATAACAAAAAAGAAAAACAACTCAATCTGCATGTTCGAAAAGGAGTAGGAAGAAGTATACACTTATTTAATCCTACCCCTTTTCCACTACTCAAATGAGTGTACTATTTTAAACATAAAAAAGAAAAGAAAAGAAAAGAAAGAAAATATATATATATATATGCAAAACAAAAAACAAAAACTATATATGTATAAAATAAAATAAAATAGAAACAAAATAAAAATGTAAACACCTGTGAATATCAAGTCCCTTCTTCATCCCTGTACCTTGTTAAAGATATTAGAATATGAGTGCAAGGGGTAATTGATGCAAGACCATAACAGTTAAAGATATTAGAATATGAGTGCAAGGGGTAGTTGATACAAGACCATAACAGTTAACCTCTTTAGCCCGGAGCCCTATTTTCTGAAAATCCGCCTAAAATACATACCTAAGTAAATGGAATATTGCTCCACTTCTACAAGGCCATTTGCATA
This sequence comes from Notolepis coatsorum, assembly GCF_963971535.1. Lineage (NCBI taxonomy): Eukaryota > Metazoa > Chordata > Actinopteri > Aulopiformes > Paralepididae > Notolepis > Notolepis coatsorum. Next base: position 296,267 of record NC_140174.1, on the reverse strand, counting down.
TTCTTGGTATCTAGGGACATCTATGGACCTCAGTGAATGTATTCCCAGTGTCAGATATATTGTGTCTATTACTAGGCTTGCTTAAATTGTGATGAAACAAAGGAGAATATGAATTATGATTTTTCTTTGCATCGTTCAGTACCTTCTTGAGATCATGTGTACAAAAATCTAAGGACATGAATAAAAGGAAGATGATTAAACAGAAGGGTCTGTAGATACAGTACTGAATTCTCCCATCCAAACCAATGCAATTTGAAATATTATTATAGAATATAGAATAGCAGGCTTATAAATTACATTATTATAGCCAATTCGCAACTTTATATATATATACATATATTATCTTTCAAATGACCAAGTTCAATTTGGATTTAGTATCACCAGGCGTGCATAAGAACAGATAATGAAATCTACTGTAATCTACTGTACTTTTTTATTTTGATCAGGGTGCAACCGTTTTGAAACTAATTTCAAATCTAATTGTTGCTGCATGCTAAAAATAGGCAAGAGAAACTAACTGCACTGTCAATATGTCAATAACGTTAAGTGTTTATTATCCCGAAGAATAAGTGATATACATTTTCTTATCTAAAAACATGTGTCAAAACTGTGAAATCTCATAATTCAGCTACAGTGGGGAGTCCATTCGTGTGTATGTGTAGCGTGACTGCCAGACAAATCCTAAGCTCTGGGAGGAGTAGTATTGTGAAAAAGTGGTGGAATAATAATAAAGAAGAATAGATACAATAGATGACAAGAGTGTGTGACCTTGTAACAAGCGTTACTTTATGAAGAAGAGGTCAAGGTGCTGTTAAATTATGTGTGGGCCCAATATGTTAAGATATGCTAATGTCAGCATATATGGGTCACTTGACCTTTAAGATCCCAGGTGTGGGTGTGGTTAGGGGCGGCCCTAATCATCAGGGGGCATGGGTGGGTGTGGTTAGGGGTGGTCCTAGCCATCAGGGGGTCAGGTGTGGGCGTGGTTAGGGGCGGGCCTAACCCTTGGGGTCAGGTGTGGGTGTGGTTAGGGGCAGGCCTAACCATCAGGGGACCTGGTGTGGGCGTGGTTAGGGGCAGTCCTAACCATCAGGGGGCATGTATGGGTGTGGTTAGGGGCGGTCCTAACCATCAGGGGGTCAGGTGTGGGTGTGGTTAGGGACAGTCCTAACCCCCAGGGGGGCAGGTGTGGGTGTAGTTAGGGGTGGTCCTAACCCCCAGGGGGTCAGGTGTGGGTGTGGTTAGGGGCGGTCCTAACCCCCAGGGGGCCATGTGTGGGTGTGGTTAGGGGCGGTCCTGCTGATATTGTGAGAGGAAGGAGGGATCAGGCCTCCTAATATATTCTCCAAAACCAAGGACAGTTCAGCTGCAGTCGGTGTTTCCCAGTGGATTACTTTAGTTCTTTTCCTTTTGAAGATGTGGATCAACCCAGGACTGATCTCCTTCTGGACACTCAAAGGGTGGAGTGTGGTTGGACCCTACTGGCTCTAAAGAGCAGGGCTGCATGGTCTGGTAGGCCTGTACATGTATGTTGGTGCTAATGGACTGTAATGCTGACAGGACTGTTCTTATTGGTTTGATATGATTTTGTTGTACAGTATGTTGCTATGTGACGCTCCACTTAGTTTGCTCCTCTTTTTGTGGAATACAACACTTTGAATTTAACACTGTTCCAGTACTCTCATTCTTTATTGCTGACAGGTTTGTTTATTATTTCAAGCTTGTTACAAACTAAGTCACCTAATAAATTAACAATGCAGATGTAAACCACTGACAAAAATTGTGAGGGAATGTGAGACTGTAAAGATCAGCAGCTGAATGTGATGTTAGTGTTTAGAGTTACCTGAGCAGATCACCTCCAGGCTGGAAGAGGAATTATAAGACTCCACTGGTCCTGTACACACCCTCAGTGCAGACTCAGAGCCAGAACAGTCAGTGTGAAACCTCGATACAGGTTGTTCAGAACCAACCCTCTCTTCTGGTGAAAAAACAGCAGAGCCACATTCCAGCTGTCTGCACACTATAGCTGCTGTCTTCATGGTCCATGACCACATGTACGCTACAGGTCTCCAGACTCCCTGGTGGTTGGTCTCCAGTCTCCCAGCACAGCGGCTGCCTCCGTCCACCAACCTCACATCATCAGGTTCTGCACAGAAACAAGAGAGAAACGACTACATTTAGAGGCATGTTTATCTGTAATAAAAAATGGGATGTCATTACATGTGTTGCTCCTAAATACTAATACAACTGAGATGATAATTGTTGGCCTCCTAGACTGCAGTGTATGTTTAAGGACACCTCCCTGAAATGTGAGAATTGTCTTATTTCACAGAAGCTCCACCATTAAAAACCTCTGCATGTTTTTCATCATTCTCTCTCATTTGATTGACACGTCAAAGATATGACCAGAATTGCCTTCTTTCATCTTCGTAATATTTAAAACATCTGATCTCTATTAACCCTTGTATGGTGTTTGCATTTATGTTACTCTGGTGGATCGGCAACATTATTGGGATTTTAAAACAATAAATCCAAAACTATTTATGTAAAAATTATGACATATGTTAACTTTATCTCAATTACAAGCAATTTAAACGGCATATACTGTATGGTTAATGTTTCCCATTTACCTCTGCTAGATCACAATTATGAATAAAAGTGATATGTTTTTAACTTTCTTTGTGATAAAATGTGATGTCAGTCAAAAGAAAATCCATGATAATCGAGACATTAATTTAATAAATCACGTTTATCTTGAAAAATATGAATGAAATAAGGTGGAAGCAGACAGTGAAGGAACACAGTGAACCTTTTTGTTACATTTCTACCATGTTTGCTTGTTTTCATCAACAATTTCCACAGTCTGGGGTCTAGTTACACCACATATGTACGAGAAGGCATGAGACGTGATAATGTTACCCAGAGATTTAGTGTAGAGGGAGAAGAGAAGGGGTCCAAGGGCCGAGCCCTGGGGGACACCCGTCCTTACGGGGCGGGTGGCAGACAGGGTCCGTCTCCATGACACTTGGTAGGAGCGACGCGAGGAGGATCTGATGGTTGACTGTGTCGAAGGCTATACCTGGTGCCGGCATAATGCTGCATCAACTTTCACCCCCCATTCCGAGTTCATACCTCAAATACTCAATATTAAATCAGCTTGATTGGGACATACCTATATTTCTTTTTATTAAAAAAATGAAATAAGGTTTTGAATATAGTCAGTAAATAAATAAATGAAAAGACTATACCAGTTATATCATTATTAAAAGTGTAAATCATAATTAAACCAATGAGTAATTCATAATGTTTTCCATACCTGAGCAGGTGAGGCCAACAGTCTTGCCAGGTGAGCTGGTGTTTCTATCTGAGTCTGAGGTGACACAGTCCAGGATATGGGACTCGTTGCCTTTACACTGGAGTTCTTTGGTCCCGATTGAAGCGTCTCCCTCTCCATAGAGCGCCCCCTGGAGGGCTGAAGGAGCCCCACAGCCAAGCTGCCTACAGACCACCTCTGCATCCTGCTTGTCAAAGTCAGCTTCACATAGTGACCTCCACGCCTGATCAGACTTCATCTCCACTCTGCCTGAACACAGACCAGATCCATTCACAAGCCTCACAGACTCTGTACACACACACACACACACACACACACACACACACACACACACACACACACACACACACACACACACACACACACACACACACACACACACACACACACACACACACACACACACACACAAACACACACACACACACACACACACACAGTCAGAGAGAGAAAAAAGAGTCAGAAACAGAGAGTGAGAGCAGAGCATGTCTGCAGAGTGTAGTACCAAATGGATACCGGTCCTGCGTGGCCGCTGTCGGTCCTGCGTGGCCAAAAGGTCCTTGGTTGACCATGAAAAAGCTGAAAACACTAAATAAAATCTAAAAGAATATATATATATATATCTTTTTATATATGTTTGTGTTAAATTGTATCTGAATCAGGAGATTCTCTTCTCTCCGTCAACATTTTAAGTGTATCTCTCTATCCCATACTGGCTGGCAGTGTGCGGAAGTAAGAATATATATAGAGTATTGTAGTGGGCACTTACATGAACACTTACCTGGACTGGACATAATCCACCTACACTGTCACTTTAAGGACACGGGGCATTGTGGGTAGCTAGAGCGGCCATATGAACGCTTGGCTTGGTTTGTTGTGGTATCCATGGCTATGCTAATAAATGATGCACACTGATGTGTGGTCAAAGAAACTTCACTCTCTTTGGTCATGATTTCCCGTCTCCTACATTGGTGAACCTGACGTTCTTGGACGCTTTCAAGGACGATTGAACAATGGAGCAGGCAGTCGCGCTGAAGTTTATGGAAGCAGCAGTCGCGCTGAAATTGCCAGAGTTCTGGGAAACGCAAGCTACTGCATGGTTTGTGCAGACGGAGGCGCAGTTTGCAATAAAGAAAATAACGGAGGATGACACCAAGTACTATCATGTTGTCGCTGTGCTGGGGACTAACACGGCAGCCAGAGTGGTGAGTCTACTCACAAACCCTCCGGCGCACGAGTTGAAGTGTTTTGAACTATCTGAGGTGGAACGAGCTAACCGGCTGTTTTCATTGCAAGGTCTGGGCGACAGTAAACCGTCCGAGCTTATGGATAGGATGCTGGCGTTGATGGGAGAGCATGAGCCCAACCACTTTCTCTTCAGACAGCTGTTCTTACGCCAGTTACCGGCGCAGGTAAGGGCCGCCTTGGCAAACACAACAATAAATGACTGTAGTATGTTAGCCGCGGAGGCGGATAAGTTATTTTTGGCCAGCCAGCAGCAACACTGTACGGCCGTGTTCTACCATGACCAACCCTCTTCCTCTCACCATGGGGATTATACCTTCGCTGCTGCGGTGGCAGCCCCTCGCCAGCGAGGGAGAGACACTGGCTGGTGTTTCTTTCACACCAAGTATGGAGCCAGGGCTAACCAATGCCGTCCCCCATGTACTTACAAGGGGCCGGGAAACGCCCGGGCCGGCGCTCAACAGTGGCCATGAGCGTTGGTGGGGCCGGCAGGCTACTGTTTATTTGGGACAACATCTCAGGCAGGCGTTTCATGTGCGACACAGGGGCACAGAGAAGCGTGCTGCCTGCGTCAAGGGTGGACACCCTGGCCGACGGGCATGGGCTCCCTATGGAAGCTGCCAATGGTACTACAATCCGCACGTATGGCAGTAGGCTAGTGGAGCTGTGTTTTGGTGAGTGGCGGTTTAGCTGGAACTTCATTACTGCTGAGGTGTCTGTGCCCCTGCTGGGTGCTGATTTTCTGTGTGCTTATGGATTGTTGGTGGATGTCAGGAACAATCGCTTGATCGACACCACCACCTTTTGTTCATTTGAATGTACTGTCGGGGCAGCGCCTCCTGTGGGTTTGTCTAACATGTTGTCTGTTACAGATGAGTTTCACCAGCTGCTAGCCGAGTTCCCTGTCCTTACCCAGCCCACTTTCTCGTCCTCCACCAGTAAGCACGGTGTGGAGCATCACATCGCTACGGCAGGTGCGCCAGTCTACTCCCGGGCTTGGCGCCTAGATCCTGCCAAGCTGGCCGTTGCCAAGGCAGAGTTTTCCAACATGGAGAACCTGGGTATTATCCGTCGTTCTGACAGCCCATGGGCCTCACCCCTTCACATTGTCCCCAAGGCTGCCGGCGGGTGGCGCCCGTGTGGCGATTACTGCCGCCTTAACGAGGTAACCACACTGGACCGATACCCGGTTCCACATATTCAGGATTTTTCCACCCACCTGGCCCGGAAACTCATATTTTCAAAAATAGATTTAGTTCGAGGTTACCACCAGGTGCCGGTCCACCCAGCGGACATCCCTAAGACGGCGGTGATTACTTCCTTTGGTTTGTTTGAGTTCTTGCGCATGCCATTTGGGCTTAAAAATGCAGCACAGACATTCCAGTGCTTGATGGACTCTGTGTTACGGGACCTGCCTTTTTTGTTTGTCTACCTAGATGACATCTTAGTCGCCAGTACCACCAAGGCAGAGCACTTGTCCCATGTCAGGACCCTTTTCCACCGACTCAGTCAGCATGGGCTCATAGTTAACCCAGCTAAATGTCAGTTTGGGCTGTCTAGGATCGATTTCCTCTGGCACCACGTCACCAAAGATGGGGCAGTTCCCCTCCCATCTAAGGTTGACGCCATAGCAAATTTTCCACTGCCACCCACCATCAAGGCTCTGCAAGAGTTCCTTGGCGTGGTACATTTTTACCATCGGTTTGTCCCCCGGGCTGCTCAGCTAATGCGACCTCTGTACGAGGCTCTCAGGGGTAAAATCGCCAAACATGTGGTGGACTGGACGGACGAGAGACGCAAGGCGTTTGTCGATACTAAAACCGCCCTGGCCAATGCAACCAGGCTGGCACACCCACTTCCCAACGCCCCTGTTGCCATCACCACTGATGCTTCAGACTATGCTGTTGGAGCGGTATACGAACAGTGGGTGAGTGTGGCTTGGCAACCACTGGCGTTTTTTGGCCGACAGCTTCGACCTAATGAGTGCAAATATAGCACTTTTGATAGGGAGCTCCTCGCCCTCTATCTGGCCGTGCGGCATTTCCGTTCCCAGCTGGAGGCTCGTTCGTTCACGGCGTTTGTAGACCACAAGCCACTCACTTTTGCTATGGCTAAAGTAAGTGAGCCATGGTCTGCACGTCAGCAGAGGCATCTGTCATATATCTCGGAGTTTACTACGGATATTCAGCACGTCGCAGGCAGGGACAATCTAGTGGCAGACTGTCTCTCTCTGGCCTTGGTCGGGGCCGTCCATGTTGGTTTAGACTATGCACGCATGGCCTCAGACCAGGTTTCCGACCTGGACGTTCAGGCCTACAGGACGGCCATCACAGCATGGATGTGGCATTTAATGAGGCTAACGGCACACTCCTGTGCGACGTTTCCACGGGACGGCCGCGACCGGTGGTGCCCAGCAGTTGGAGACGTCATGTTTTTGACATCATACATGGTCTCTCTCACCCCGGAAACAGGGCATCTCAAAAACAGGTGGCAGCCAAGTTCATTTGGCACGGGCTGAAAAAGGATGTGAGCGGGTGGGTTAAGATCTGTGTGATGTGCCAGCGCGCTAAGGTACACGCCACATTAAAGCTCCTTTGGCCCAGTTCTCCATGCCCGAAAGGAGGTTTGACCATGTGAATGTGGACCTGGTGGGTCCATTGCCCCCATCGCATGGTTTCACATACCTCCTCACGATGGTGGACAGAACCACTCGGTGGCCAGAGGCCGTTCCACTGTCATCCACAACGTCCACTGATGTGGCTCGGGCGTTTATATATACGTGGGTGGCCCGGTTCGGTGCTCCGTTTCACCTTTCGTCGGACCGCGGACCTCAGTTCACCTCTGAGCTTTGGTCCGAGATTGCCAGAAGCTTAGGCGTGAGACTGCACCGCACTACTGCTTATCACCCGCAGGCTAACGGTTTGTGTGAGCGGTTTCACCGGTCCATGAAGGCCTCTCTCCGAGCTACCCTTAGCGATGGTAGTTGGGTCGACAGGCTCCCGTGGGTCATGTTGGGTCTCAGGACCGCCCCCAAGGAGGATCTCCAGTCATCGTCGGCTGAGCTGGTCTATGGCCAACCGCTGCGGGTCCCCGGGGAGTTTTTACCTGACACCACAGACCCCTGGTCTGCGACCCAGCAGCGCGTTTCAAACTTGGAGAACGCTAGGGCATTTGTGCCGGTCCCCACCTCGCAGCATGGTTTGCCACAGACTCGTGTTCCACCCGGCCTCCAGGCGACGGAATACGTGTTCATACGGCACGATGCCCACCGCGGGTCCTTTCAACCCCCCTACGATGGCCCGTTTCGGGTCCTACAGACGGGAAGTAAGACCTTCGTGGTGGACATTGGCGGTAAACCGGAACATGTCTCGGTGGACCGGCTTAAGCCAGCTCACTTGGATGTGGATCACCCCGTGGCACTCGCTCAGCCCCCGCGGCGGGGGCGACCTCCCCGTGTTAAACCTCATCACCCTAAATCACTTTTTGAACATATGAGTCCCTCACCGCCCAATAGGCACCTTGCCCCTTGCCCTCCCCGCCACCGCAAGGCCCCAGGGGGTCCCACGGTAGCTCATATGCCGGCTCCAGTTGTTCGGAGCCGTTATGGTCGGGAGGTCCGTCTACCGACCAGTTTTGTGAGTTAGTAGGGTGAATTCTGGGGGGACATATGTAGTGGGCACTTACATGGACACTTACTTGGACTGGACATAATCCACCTACACTGTCACTTTAAGGACACGGGGCATTGTGGGTAGCTAGAGCGGCCATATGAACGCTTGGCTTGGTTTGTTGTGGTATCCATGGCTATGCTAATAAATGATGCACACTGATGTGTGGTAAAAGAAACTTCACTCTCTTTGGTCGTGATTTCCCGTCTCCTACAGTATTGAAATTAGTTTTCTCTAAGAAATGCATATCTGCTCTATATATTGAACTATTTCTATATTTCCTATTGTTTCTCTATCTACTCTAGTGCGCTGCCCAGATTGGGCCGTTAGACAGACAACGTATAATGGACGATAGAGCCAGGCGCTTGTGGAGAGATCTATATGATGGAGGGGCCTTTTGTGTTTGAGTGTTTGTGTGTGTAGGAAGGGGGGGGGGGGGTAAATTGGAGATATTGGTCCAAATATGAAGGCAACACCAACATGTATTCATTCTCCCCTCTCTGTGTGTGAGGGTGTGTGTGAGTTTTTGAACTCTAAGTTCAGTGAGTTCAGTCTAGTGTTTTTTATTTAATGTTCCGCTGTGATCACCTTTTCCTCTAACAGAATAAGCAGCTCTTTTGTCATTGTCAGCTCTTTGTTGTATGTTTTTACAGTGTGAGTTAAATACATTTCTGTGATACAGAAGCCTCTGTTCCTCTCCTTCCTTTAATGGAAACCCTGTGTGGGGATTTAACTCAAAGTTAAACTGAAAGATTAAAATGCCTGGACTCGTCTTTGTTTTTGAAATAAGAGAGAATACTTTGTGCAACATTTTCAATATTTTGTGTTGTGTGGATGACTTCTTGAGTGTCAAATAAACACCTGGATCTCCGGGGGGCGGGGCAAACATAGACCAATGAAAGCAGCTATCCCCACTGATTCTAATGGCGCCACACACGAGTCTCTATGACAATCAATTCACAAGATATGGAAAAGGGGCGGGACTTAAGTGTAGGGCCGGGGCAAACATAGACCAATGAAAGCCGATATGAGTCCAATGGTGCCACCCACGAGTCTCTTGAGTCTTCTTGAGATATGAAAGGGAGTGTGGGTGTGGTTTCAGAATAGGGGCGTGTTTAACCCAGACCAATTCATGTATAAGTCTGTACTGAGTTGATTGACACCTCCCATAGTTGTGTGTCTGTGTGTTTCTCCAGTGGAAGTGTATGAGGCTCATTCATGGTCCTGTCTCTTTAAGAGAATTCAGCTACAGTGGGGAGTCCATTCATGTGCAAAAAAGTTATGAAATCATATGGCATTATTAGAAGGATTTCTTCTCTTGTGAATCGCTCCTGTCTTTTGACACTTTATTATAGTTTGATATACCATTTATCGTATTGTAATATTATTTGGGCCAGTACTTTTCCTACTTCTCTTCATAAACTTTTTATATTGCAAAATAAATTCACAAGGCTTGCCACTACTTCTAATCAATCTGCTCCTCTTTTTAGGCAACTTAAAATACTATCAATCTTTGATATTATTGTATACGTATATGTATTGTTATGTTTAACTGCACCTTTAATTTAGATTTATTTCGTATTGTATTCCATAATTATTTCATGCCAAACTCCAGTATTCATTCATATCCAACAAGGCAATCAAATAATATTCATCATAATTTCTTCCACACAACATTAGGTCAGTTCAGTATAAGATTTAGAGTTCCTACAATTTGGAATTCAAAACCCTCTACAATAAAAAAGTGCTAATATATTTCATCACTCAAATCCAGGCTTAAATATTTGTTGTTGTTTTTGTTATTATTAATAATATTACTTAGATTATTATTGTTATTGTTATTATTATTATTATTATTATTATTATTATTATTATTATTATTATTATTATTATTATTATTATTATTATTATTATTATTATTATTATTATTATTATTATTATTATTATTATTATTATTATTATTATTATTATTATTATTATTATTATTATTATTATTGTTGTGAAGGATCAGATTAAACCGAATATGTATATTTATTTATATATATATATTTAATTGTATTTGTATATCGTTTGATATCCCCTGTATATTCCTTGTACAATATGCATTGAATATCCCCGTTTCTACTAAACAGCCCATAATAGTTTCATTCTACCATTGGACGAGAACCTGGCGCCAGGTTGCCATACCCCTAGGTCCAAGTTCAATCGTGCCGCCTAACATGTCGAGGCAACCCCCGGTTCCGCGCAGTAATATGCCGGGCGAAATACGTGTGGTACTATTTGTTCATAGCGCATATATATATGGCGCTCGTAAAGTAGAACTTTCTTTTAGTCCAGTTCTTTACCCTCCAACAGAGTGACAGACGCAAAAGCCTCCCCACGACGCACGTGCGGTGTAGTAGGGCCTACTTGGCCCAGAATAGGCATTGAGATATCGTGTAGATTAATAGTTGAATGGTCATAGTTTGGCACCATACCGTCGAGTTGGACGTATTCTATTAAGCTAATAATAGTCTATTTATGTATGGTGCATCGTTCGGTTCGAGTTCTACAGTTATCAGTACCCCCATCGTTCCTGACGTTATCTGGACGCTTATCCAGGCTGGTCAGACCCCTAGTGGTGATTGCATCCGAGGAGCTCCGGGTCAAGAGCGACTGGACCTGTATATTGGATTACTCTACCCGACGACGGCGAGCCTTCCACGGCTCTTGGATTATGCTTTGTGTGCTTTGATTATTCCATGGATAAAGGCCAACACTGTCGAGTGTTGGAATTACCCCCCGGAGAGGACTCCAGGTGAGGCGGCGCTCTACACGTGAGGTCGCACCACGTCTCTCCGTTGTGGACCGGCAGATACCGTTCCACAGAGGGTCCAGCTGTATTCGTCTGCGGCCCGAGGTTCTGTGGGCACTGTGTCCAAGACTTTGGATTCTCCCAAGACACCGTCGGCCAGATGGGATACCGCCAGCGGCTTCTCTAACCCCCCCCTCCTACTGTCTTACAACCAGCGGGACCCCCCCCCCCCCTTAGTGTATCCAGCTATAATCATTTAAGTACCATCGCTATCGTTTCCTAAATATTCCAGGTTGTATACTTACTCCCTGCGCAACCAGAGATTGGACATTCAATGTTGATTTACCTACGAATACTCATTTGCCATAAAAGTGCAGATTCAATATTTCAAATCATAAATGTAATTAAGTGAATGTTGTATACACCTTTTGCTGTATTAAATATTCGATTTGGTACATTTGTGTTGGTTCGTTTCATCAGGTGGGAAAGTGTTCATCATACTTATATCTTGTACTGGGTGGCCAGAAGTTAAAGTACATGAGGTAGTGGTATTAAATATCATATCTAACAATACAGTCAGGGAATTGTACCCCTCAGCTACAATTATAATTATAATTATAATTATTATTATTATTATTATTATTATTATTATTATTATTATTATTATTATTATTATTATTATTATTATTATTATTATTATTATTATTATTATTATTATTATTATTATTATTATTATTATTATTATTATTATTATTATTATTATTATTATTATTATTATTATTATTATTATTATTATCTTAATATTATGAAACATTTTTATGAACTTATTTTACTTTCACTTAAAAAGAAAAGTATCCAATGATTTAATTCATGAGTTGAGGCCCTGTATAGGTCCATCTGGGTCTCTTGCCTCTACTCAGCACCTTTATATACACTTTCTGTCATGGTCAATGTTTAATTTTTACTGTTTTGCTGAAATGGTGCAAAATAAAGAAATAGGTGTGTATCTGTGTAGCGTCACTGTCAAACAAATGCCATTCCTACGCTCTGGGAGGAGTAGCATTGTGAGAAAGTGGTGGAATAATAATAAAGAAGAATATATACGATAGATGACAAGAGTGTGTGTGACCTAAGTCACCTAATGAATGAACAATGCAGATGTAAACCCACTGACAGTCATTGAGACAGAGGGTGAGACTGTAAAGATCAGCAGCTGAATGTGATGTTAGTGTTTAGAGTTACCTGAGCAGGTCACGTTCAGGATGAGATGGTAAGAAACAGACTCCACTGCTCCTCTACACTCCCTCAGTGCAGACTCAGAGCCAGAACAGTCAGTGTGAAACATCCATGCAGGTTGTACAGAACCATCACTCTGTTCTATTGAAACAGCAGAGCCACAGTCCAGCTGCCTGCACACTACAGCTGCTGTCTTCATGGTCCATGATGGTGATGACCACCCGTCCTCTCCTGCAGGTCTCCAGACTCCCCAGTGGTTGATCTCCACTCTCCCAGCACAGCGGCTGCCTCCGTCCACCAACCTCACATCATCATGTTCTGCACAGAAACAAGAGAAACGACTACATTTAGAGGCATGTTTATCTGTAATAAAAAATGGGATGTCATTAAATGTGTTGCTCCTAAATGCTGATAAAACTGATTTTCATCCTTCTCTCTCATTTGATTGACACATCAAAGATCACCTTCATCTTCGTAATATTTAAAACGTCTGATCTCTATTAACCCTTGTATGGTGTTTGCATTTATGTTACTCACCCAAAGTTCATGGGTCTGGTGGACCGACAACAATATTGGGATTTAACAATAAATCCATAACAATTAATATAAAAATAGATGATATATGTTCATCTAAATTACAAGCAATTTAAAAAGCATATATGTTTAATGTTTCGCATTTACCTCTGCTAGATCACATTTATGAATAAAAGTGCTATTTGTGATAAAATGTGATGTCTGTTCAAAGAAAATCCAGCATAATCGAGACATGAATTTAATAAATCAGGTTAATGTCGAAAGAGATAAATGAAACAAGGTGGAGGCAGACAGTGAAGGTACACAGTGAACCTCTCCCCCATGCTGCTATGATGCCCTCAGTTCCCCAAGGGCATCAATAAAGGAATATCTTATCTTAGTGTTACCTACTGATTTGTCACTTTGAACTGCATGGTATCTGGCCTCCTTGTGTGTATTTTATGCATGTATCCATACCTATTATTAATATTATTATTAGGGCTTTAGATAGAAGTCTACCTGAATACATCACTATTATTATTAGGGCTTTGGATTGAAGTTTATCTGAATACATCACTACTATTATTAGGGCTTTAGATAGAAATGTACCTGAATACATCACTATTATTATTAGGGCTTTATATAGAAGTTTACCTGAATACATCACTATTATTATTATTAGGGCTTTAGATAGAAGTTTACCTGAATACATCACTACTATTATTATTGTAACTGAGGGGTACAATTCCCTGACTGTATTACTAGATATGATACTTACTACCACTACCTTTGTACTTAATATTCGGCCACCCAGTACACGGCATAAATATATTATGATGAACACTGTCACGTAGATGAAACGGATCCAACACAAATGTACGAATTAGAAATAGGTCTTTATTTCTACACAGCGATGGTGTGTAGAGCAAGCACTTAATCAAATCAATCACATTTATGAATGGAAATTAGTATGCACTTTTATGGCAAGAGTATTCGTCGGTATATCAATAGAGAATGTCCAATCTCTGAAGGCGCAGGTGGTACATATACGACCTGGAATAGTTTAAGGAATAACAGCAATGATACTTTAATGATTATATACTGGATACGCTAGGGGGTGTTAATCCAGTCGCTTGTAAGCCGACAGGAGTAGGAAGGGGGGGGGGGTAGAATCCGGCTGCCTCATCCGGCCAAGGGTATCCCAGTTGAACCCACTGTAGTGCCGTTCAATGCGCCGGCGATCCTTGGACCACAGATGAAAGCAGGTGGACTCTTTGTGGGCCGGCGTCATCCGGTCCACGGGGGAGAGACGTGAAGCGACCTCGTCTTGCAGAGCGTCTCCTCACCTTGCGTCCTCTCCAGGGGGGGGGGGGTTCCAACACACGGCAGTGTCGGGGGTCTTTATCCATGGAATAATCAAAGTATACAAAGCATAATCCGTGCCTGGGAAGGCGGGCTGTCGTCGGTAGAATAATCCGGTATACAGGTCCACTCGCTCGTCGGCTCTGGGGCTCCTCGGGTGCAGCTTCACGTGGGGTCAACCACCCTGGATAAGCAGCCAGTTCTCTGCCCGAAACGATGGGGTACTGACTACGGTAGTATTCTCACCGCACGAAGCACTATATATTAACAGACTATTATTAGCTTAATAGACTACGTCCAACTCGACGATATAGTGCCAAATATGACTATTCAAATATTAATATACACGATGTCTCAATACCGATGGTAGGCGAACTTGGCCTTACTCCCACACGTGGCGTCGCGGGGAGGCTTTACGTCTGTGACTCTATTGGAGGGTAAGAAACTGGACTGAAAAGGAAGTCCTACTTTAGTAGCGCAGTATATATACGCACTATGAACAAATAGTCCCATTAGTGGTGCGGTAGCCAGATTCCTACGCGGAACTAGGACTTGTTCGTACATGTGGAGCGGTACGTTTGAACTGGGTCTGAGGGGTATGGCAGCCTGGCACCAAGGTCTCGACCAATAGTAGAATGGAGACTATTATGGGATGTTCAGTAGGCTAGAATGGATATTCAATGCATATTGTACAAGGAATATACAAGGGATATCAGGGAATATTAGAGAATATACAAATACAATTAAATATATATATATATAAATATATATATTCGGTTTAATCTGGCCCTTCACAACAGCCACCCCCTGATTGGTCCCAGACCTAATCAGTTAAACAGAGACAGATTAATCGCGTTGTCTATTTACACATAAGGGTTTGCTGTAGGGGTCAGTCAACTTCACAAAGTCATAGGGTTATAGGGTCATGGTCATCATCGATTGTGTCTGGGAGTCGGGGCAGTTCTATGAGCCTCGCCACGGGACGGGTGTAAGTGCGACCCTGGACGAGCACTTCAGCTGCTCGGACCTTGCCGTCGGCACCGGTGATCACTTTGCTTACGCGGCCGGCCGGCCACATAGCTCTGGGCAGTGATTGATCAATAATCATGACGACTGTTCCTTCTGTCAAATTGTCTCTCTGGGCTCGCTGCAGTAGAAGCAATTCTGCTTCCTCGTAGTTAGCTGCTGACATATCAGCGGGGGACTTGCACTCCGGGTGGTACCGCAGGAATGTTCTTTGTTGTGCACTCTCTATGGACGTGCAATCGTCTATGTTAGGGTCGGTGGAGGCTACGGTGCTCAATCCACAGAACACAGACTTCTTATTTTCCACCTCCTCTGGACTTGCTTCCCTCGGGATAGGCATGGGCCACTGTCCTTCCGGGAGTCTTAGGAATGCGGGGCCGTCACTGTAGACATTGCGACGGGTGAGGTCATCCAGGGGCATCCCCCGGGTGATGACGTCAGCTGGGTTCTGTTTTGTATCAACGTAGCGCCACTCTGTTTCTCCGGTTAACTCTTCGGTTAAGTCTTGAATCTCGGTGACTCTGACTCCCACGAAGACTTTGTACTTGCATGAGTCCGATTTGATCCAGGCGAGTACCGTCGTGGAATCTGACCACAGGATTGTTCTAGACACCGGTATGGTGAGCTCACGTTGGATGAGCGTGGCTAGGTGTGCTCCGGCTAGGGCTGCGCAGAGCTCTAGACGTGGGATAGATTGTTGCTTGCGTGGGGCTATTCTCGAGCGGGCGAGGACAAATGCTGTGTAGATCTCTCCCCCCTGGTCTTGGGCCCGCAAGTAGGCTACTGATCCGTATGCGACCTCTGAGGCGTCACTGAAGACGTGTAAGTCCATTTTACATGTCTCTGGCCTCACCGTGGGTGGGAAGTAGCTTCGGCGCATATTAACGCCTGGGAGTGAGTGGAGCTCCATCTCCCACTCTCTCCAGGTGGATGCAAGGTGTGCGGGAATGGGGTCGTCCCAGCCCTGGTCCTTGTCCCACAATGCTCGTACAATCATCTTTGCCCTGGTGGTGTACGGTAGAACACATCCCAGCGGGTCATATTGTCGGGCGAGTGTTGTGTACACACTCCGTCTGGTGGTCGGCGCCGCCGCCGGCCTTCCCTGCTCCGTAGTCAGGGGCTTGTGTCTGTAGTGAAGCGAATCTGTTTTGAATCGCCACACCAATCCCAGGGTCATCTCCTGGGCTTCTCCCGGGATTGTAGCCATCCAGGTCTCGCTGCTGGCTGCCTTGTCCTCGGAGGAGAGGCTGCGCAGTACTTGCGGATCGCTGCTGGCCCACTGCCTGAGATCAAAGCCGCCTTTGATCAATGAGGCGCGGAGTTTAATCAGGAGAGCCTCGGCTTCTTCTTGGGTTGAAAGGCTTTGTAGACAGTTGTCTACGTAGAAGCTGTTCTTTACGCTGTGTCGGACCTCTTCGTCCGCTGCTGGGTCCTCTGCTACATGTTTCTGTAGTGCAAATGTAGCACAGCAGGGGCTGCACGTCGTTCCGAAGGGGAGGACTTCCCATTGGTAGATGGCTGGGTGCTCATCTCCTGGCTTCTCTCTCCATAGGAAAACTAGGGTAAGCCATTTTAAGTTTATTAGTGAATCTTAAAAGTGAGGAACCAGCTGACTTGATTAAAGGGGCGTGTTTAAAACGGCCATTTTGTTTTGTTAAGTGCCCCCATTAAGGGCCAGGTGTTAAGACAGCACTAATTAGTGATAGTGATTTAAAGGCTTGCTGGTGTAGCGTCAGCGAAGCGTCGAGAAACGAAGAGGGACAAAGAGGAGGAGTTATCCTGGAGTTCACCGCCGAGGGATCCACCGATCCACCCAGTGCTAAGTACACCATAATCCTATATTTCCCTCCCACACTGCTACTTCTCCACTTCCTCCCTGCCACTCTCGACAATACAATGTGTCTCATACCTATATCCACAATCTGCTCCTCCAGAACTGACTCTACCCATCCACGCCAGTTTGCTAGCAACCCGGCTAATCTCTCCTACCCTCCTACAGCCACTAATACACCTGTCACAGTACGGGGAGGCTTATGGAATTGTCAATCAGCAGTCAAGAAAGCTGACTTCATTACTGCCTACGCCCATAGTCTAAATCTGCAGCTCCTGGCTCTAACTGAGACCTGGATAACTCCCAATAACTCATCAACACCTGCAGCATTATCTACAAACTATAACTTCACTCACACACCTCGACCTTCCAGACGGGGTGGAGGCACTGCCCTCATGACATCTCCTTCATGGGCTACAAACGTAACACCACTCCCAGAACTGTCACTCTCCTCTCTCGAATATCATGCAGTATCTGTCTCTAATCCTTTCAATCTCACCATTGTTACACTCTACCGCCCTCCAGGTACACTCGATCACTTCACAGATGAGCTGGACATGCTTCTTAGCTCCTTACCGGAAGATGGTACCCCTCTCCTTCTACTGGGCGACTTCAACCTGCCTGACTCATCTCAGTCAGTCATAGTAGTCTCCCTCCTACAATCGTTTGACCTGACTCCCACTGCCATGCCTCCCACCCACAAAGCAGGCAACTCCTTGGATCTCATATTTTCCCGTAACTCCAGCATCATTAACACCACGGTAACTCCCCTACATGTATCTGACCATTCCTTCATATCCTTCTCACTAACTCTCATGCTTAACCGAAAGGTCTTCACCCCAACTCAAACAGTCTCACTCAGACGCAACCTGCCCTCCCTATCCCCCTCCACCCTCTCCTCTGACATACTATCCGCTCTACCTTTGAGTGACACCTTCTCTGCTCTCTCCACAGAGATGGCAACCTCCACCCTCCTTTCAGGCCTTGCAACCTCCTTCGACAAGCTCTGTCCCCTCGTTGAGAAACCTGCCCGCCGCTCCCCACCCAGTCCATGGCTGACAGATCCAGTGAGAGAACAAAGACAGGTCCTGAGAGCAGCTGAAAGGAAGTATAGAAAGTCACGCCTCACTGCTGACATCGACACATATCACAACCTCTTGTTAACATTCTCCAAAACCATCACTAATGCCAAAGCTTCTTTCTTCCACCATAGGATCGAGGCCTCTGCCAAGAATCTTCGCAAACTGCATGCTACCATGTCCTCCCTCCTCACTCCCCCCCCACCCCCCCCTCCCTCATCTTTCTCTGCCGAAGACTTTGCGATCTTCTTTGAGGAAAAAGTGGAGAACATCCGCAGCTCCTTCTCCCAACCCCCACCCATTCCAAATGCTGAATCGAGAACCTCATCCTTCACTCTGTCATCTTTCTCTCCCATTACAGAAGCAGAGACCCTGACACTGGTAACGTCAAACCGTCCGACTACTTGCCAGCTGGACCAGCTACCCTCCCCACTCCTCCAGACCATAGCACCAGACATCCTCCCATTCCTAACTGCAACCATCAACTCCTCACTCAACTCGGGGGTGGTCCCCACCTCCCTAAAACAAGCCAGAGTCACGCCGCTCATAAAAAAACCAACCCTGAACCCTACTGTCATAGGCAACTACCGTCCTGTCTCTCTTCTCTCCTTCCTTTCTAAAACACTTGAACGTGCTGTATCCAACCAACTTACTACTTATCTCTTACAGAATGACCTCCTAGACCCTAATCAGTCAGGCTTCAGGACTGGTCACTCCACAGAGACAGCCCTCATTGCGGTCACAGAGGCACTTCACTTAGCAAAAGCGAAAGGCCTCTCCTCTGTCCTGATTCTCCTAGATCTATCTGCAGCCTTCGACACAGTCAACCACCAGATCCTCCTTGCGGCCCTCGCAGGAATGGGAGTGGCTGGCTCTGCGCTGACATGGCTGTCATCATACCTCAATGACCGCTCCTACCAAGTGTCATGGAGAGGGACCCTGTCGGCCACCCGCCCCCTGCGGACGGGTGTCCCCCAGGGCTCGGTTTTAGGACCCCTTCTCTTCTCCCTCTACACTAAATCACTGGGTAACATTATCACGTCTCATGGCTTCTCCTACCATTGTTATGCCGACGATACTCAACTCTTCCTCTCCTTCCCTCCCTCAGATATCCACGTCTCTGTGCGGATCTCGGCCTGTCTGTCCGACATCTCAGCCTGGATGACGTCCAACCACCTCAAACTGAACCTAAGCAAAACAGAATTGCTCCACCTGCCGGCCAAATCCTCCCCCCTAACCGACCTTTCAATCACAGTCGAGAATGCAGCTGTGACTGCGTCCCCGACCGCCAAGAACCTTGGTGTTGTCCTCGACGACCAGTTGAACTTCTCTGCTCACATCGCAGCGACGACCAGAACCTGCCGATTCCTCCTGAGCAATGTCAGAAGGATACGCCCCTTCCTGACAAAAGAAGCCACCCAACTCCTCGTCCAATCAACAGTCATCTCCCGCCTCGACTACTGCAATGCACTGCTCGCTGGCCTCCCGGCCACTGCCACTAAGCCTCTTCAACTCATTCAGAACGCAGCGGCCCGCCTGATCTCAAACCTACCGAAGTCGGCCCATGTCACCCCACTTCTTAGGGACCTGCACTGGCTCCCCATTGCTGCACGAATCCGCTTCAAGGCCCTCGACCTAGCATACCGTGCGGCAAAGGGAACCGCTCCCGCCTACCTCCGGTCAATGGTCTCTAACTACACACCCTCAAGACCCCTACGCTCTGCATCTTCTGGCCGCCTCAGACCTACTCCTATCCAAGCTCCGGGAGGGTCATCAAAGAGAAGTCGCCTATTCTCAGTCCTTGCCCCACAATGGTGGAATGAACTACCCACCCCAGTTAGGACAGCCGAATCACGTCCAATCTTTCGCCGTCGACTAAAGACGCACTTCTTCAACCATTATCTGAATTAAAAAAAAAAAAAAAAAAAAAAATCTAACCCTAACTAACCGTACTGTCATGCACTTGTCCTAATAAACTAACCTACACTGTAGCACTCAACACTTTGATGAACATTGTTGCTCAGCTGATAGAGTTGTGCCCTTCCTGATGGCTTGTCGTACAGAACTTGTAAGTCGCTTTGGATAAAAGCGTCAGCTAAATGACTAAATGTAAATGTAAATGTAAACATAGGAACCGTAACAGGGGCTTGTCCGCCTCTACTAATCTCACCTGCAGGAACATTCCTTTAATGTCCCCGCTGATGGCCACCTTTTCCTGGCGGAAGCGGAGTAGAACGCCGAGTAGGGAGGGGCCGAGTGTGGGACCGGGCAGTAACTCTTTATTCAGATTTTGGGATCCGATCTGGTAGCTGCAGTTAAATACTATGCGGTCTTTACCGTTGTGATGGACCTTGTGGTGGGGCACGTACCACGATTCAGTGGTCTGGTCAGCCTCTTTAATGTCCATCTTTGTGACGTGTCCCGCTGTGATGAGCTTCTCAATCTCAGCGCGGTATACACTCTCTTGGGCGGGGTTCTTGGCTAAGCGCCGCTCCGTGTTCAGCAGGTACCGTTCTGTGGCATCTGTCTTGGCGTGGAAAGTAGGCATTCCTTCTCGCCGCAGGAGTGGCGTGGCGTATCTCAACACGCCGTTGACCGGGACTCTCTTGGTCCCTGTCTCGAGGAGGTGAATGGCGTAAATGTCATCTTTAGAGCGAATGTCTTTCTTTCCGTTCTTAAAGGGCATTTGTTCCAAGGTCCATAGCCGCTCTACGTGTTGCAGGAGTGCGGTTTCTCCCTCTGTGACTCGGGAGTGGAGACATCTAGTGGCTGTACTTCGGTTGAGAGATTTGGCGAGCGGGCCTTGGAGAGTCCATCCCAAACGGGTCTCGACTGCTGCAGGACAGCCTCGGGGTCCGGTATGAACCCGGTCTATCGGGACAATGAGGTCTGCATGGTCGGAGCCTATCAACAGGGTCGGCATAGCATTGTCTATGAGCGGGATCGGTAACTTGCGCAGATGTGCATATTTCTCCATCAGCTTGGCGACGGGGTATGTGTACCGCGACAGTCCTATTTCTTGGCTGGTGAAAGCGTCTGTAATCTGGTACCGTCGCTCAGGCTGGCCGCTTGCTGCGATAGAGAATGAGACATTCTCGCCCTTTATCGTCTTCAAATCTCGTCTTATTGTCCGAATTGTCATTTGGGTTTCGCTTCCCCGCAGCCCTAGCTGGGCCGCAGCGGAGGCGAGCAGCAGGGTCTTCTCTGACCCGTCATCGAGGACGGCGTAAGTGTCCAGGACTTTATTCTGGTAGCTTAGTGTCACACGCACTACTTTTAGGAGTACTCGGGCTCCACTGCTGCTGGCGGGATCGATGTACATGACGCTCGCTTTGCGGCTGGATGGTGCGGGTGAAGGGCGCCGTCTGTTACTGTCGTGAAGTATGTCCAGATGGGCTCCATCGCACTTGGTGCACCTTTTCTTTAAGCGGCATTCGGCTGCCATGTGTGAGCGCGCACAGCGAAAACAGCGCTTGTTGGACTTTATCCATTGACCTGCTTCCTCCGCGTTCAGCTTGGGGAAGGAGTCACATTGCGCTAGCCAGTGTTCTTTCTCACAGTAGGGGCACACTATCTTCCACTTCTCCGTTCTGGAGGGGGTACTGTGGCTCCTGCTGCTCGGTACTGACTCCGATTGGTGCATCACAGTCACCGATCTTCTTCCATCATTTAGTCGTCTGGTTCCTTCTCTGGAGCCAGGGGTGCTCCGTCCGAATGTATCTAGCCGTAGGCTGCTGACTTCTCTCGCCAGGAAGTCTGCTAGATCGAGGAGGTTTGGTTCGGGGCCATTCGGGTCTCTGTGGTCCCTCTGCCGCCTAAAGCGCTCCTGACGAGCGGGCGGCAGCTTCTCCAGAATCCTTTCCACATTTGAGTTGGCGTAAAGTTCATGCCTCCCCTTCTCTCTTTGCGCTCCCAACATCCCTACCAGGGACTGCACTCTGATGGACAGGTCGTCCAGTGCTCGATTGTCTATTGCTGGGGGTAAGCGGTCGATGTGTCGGATCTCCTGGATCACGTAATCCCATATGCGCCCATACCTCTGGTCCAATGCTACCAGCGCTGCTGTGTATGGGGTGGTGGAAGTCGCGTAGGCGAGCGCTATATTATGTGCGCGGGGTACCTTTAAGTGCTTCAGTAGGATGGCGTATTTGTGGCGTTCATCCAATACATCCACCAACATGGTCTCCAGACACATGCGGAGTTCTGTATACTGGGCCCGGTTCTCTTGAGTGAAGTCGGGTACCATAGGCGTGCCAATGTATGCCGCTGACTGTGGATAGATCGGCGAGCGTTGGGGGAGAGGCCTCCTAGGCGAGTCTCCTCCCGCTCCTTGGTATGGGCTGGTACCGGCAGTGTACCATGGCCCGCTTGTCCAGGTGCTGTTCCTCGGTGCGGGTCGTGCGTCGTGCTCACCCGTGTATAGAGTCGGGGGTCTGTAGCGCAGCTCCGCGGGAGTATAGCCTGGGCTGTACCGGACCTCCTGGTCCGGTAGAGTACTGTGCTGTCTTCGGGCGTGGTTCTCCTCCTCTTCCTCTTCGTCTTCAGTTAGGTCATCCAGTGCTTGTAGTCTCTGGTTTAGCCTCTCCACAGGATATGCTGCTCCTTCCCGGTTGCTAGGTCTCGCTTGGACCGGTGGGGGGAGGTGGTCTGTGGGGGGTATAGACCTCGTCTGTTGGTCAAGTTCAGGGTTGTTTACTCGGCTAGGGGATGCCGCCCTGGAGGTGTGTCTAGACGAGTTCCTGGAGCCTCTGGCGGAGGGAGAGGGTGTTGTCCGTCTGATCAGCTGTTCTATTAGTTGCGACTGCTGTCTGTCGCGCGCTGCGTCCCGTTGAGCACCGGCTCGTTCTTGGGCCACATTCTCTTCCATCTGAATGCGTCTTATTTCTAGACGTATCTGCTCGTGTTCGCTTCGCTGCTGGATCTGCAGTCGGTCGCGTTCAGCAGCGGCGTTCAGGCTGATGAGGAAGGCCTGCTGTAGGGTCCTCTCTGCCTCGCTGGGAGAAGGCGGTTGTATAGGGGAGCCTTCCCTCGGGGTACTCCTTGCGGAGCCTTGGGGCTCTATCTCCACGGTGCTCTCCCCGTCTTCTTCCGTGCCGAGTTCTCTCTCGGTAGCGTTGTATTCCTCCCGGGACTCATCGGGGACTACTTCTTCAGTACTGGCGGGGTGTGAAGTCATGTCTGGTTCCCACTGGTCCCCACCGTGAACTTGGTCAGTTACATTAGAGCCCGTAGGGGCCTCTATGGTCGGGGTAGTCTGGGCGTTGGGGTTAGACATACTTTTACTTTCTAGTTTTACCGCGTTTACTGTTAGTAGAAGACTAGGTTGTTGACTGACAGCGTAAGCCTCTAAGTACTGAGGGAGCCGTCGTTCGCGCTGCGGGCGTTGGTTAGGAGGATCGTTTCGTGGAGTGTTCATCATAGGCCATTTCAATATTAATAACACTATATTAATATTACACTGATTACCATCCGGCTCGAAGGACCAATTGTAACTGAGGGGTACAATTCCCTGACTGTATTACTAGATATGATACTTACTACCACTACCTTTGTACTTAATATTCGGCCACCCAGTACACGGCATAAATATATTATCATAAACACTCTCACGTAGATGAAACGGATCCAACACAAATGTACGAAGTCGAAGTATGCGTTTATTACTACACAGCAATGGTGTGTAGAGCAAGCACTTAATCACTTAATTACATTTATGAATTGAAATAGTATGCACTTTTATGGCAAAGAGTATTCGTCGGTATATCAATAGAGAATGTCCAATCTCTGATGGCGCAGGTGGTAAATATACGACCTGGAATAGTTAAGGAATAACAGCAATGATACTTTAATGATTATATACTAGATACACTAAGGGGGGGTTAATCCGGTCGCTTGTAAGCCGACAGGAGTAGGAGGGGGGGGGGGTAGAATCCGGCTGCCTCGTCCGGCCAAGGGTATCCCAGGTGAACCCACTGTAGTGCCGTTCAATGCGCCGGCGATCCTTGGACCACAGATGAAAGCAGGTGGACTCTTTGTGGGCCGGCTCTCTCCGGTCCACGGGGGAGAGACGTGAAGCGACCTCGTCTTGCAGAGCGTCTCCTCACCTTGCGTCCTCTCCAGGGGGGGGGGGTTCCAACACACGGCAGTGTCGGGGGTCTTTATCCATGGAATAATCAAAGTATACAAAGCATAATCCGTGCCTGGGAAGGCGGGCTGTCGTCGGTAGAATAATCCGGTATACAGGTCCACTCGCTCGTCGGCTCTGGGGCTCCTCGGGTGCAGCTTCACATAGGGTCAACCACCCTGGGTAAGCAGCCAGTTCTCTGCCCGAAACGATGGGGTACTGACTACGGTAGTATTCTCACCGCACGAAGCACTATATATTAACAGACTATTATTAGCTTAATAGACTACGTCCAACTCGACGATATAGTGCCAAATATGACTATTCAAATATTAATATACACGATGTCTCAATACCGATGGTAGGCGAACTTGGCCTTACTCCCACACGTGGCGTCGCGGGGAGGCTTTACGTCTGTGACTCTATTGGAGGGTAAGAAACTGGACTGAAAAGGAAGTCCTACTTTAGTAGCGCAGTATATATACGCACTATGAACAAATAGTCCCATTAGTGGTGCGGTAGCCAGATTCCTACGCGGAACTAGGACTTGTTCGTACATGTGGAGCGGTACGTTTGAACTGGGTCTGAGGGGTATGGCAGCCTGGCACCAAGGTCTCGACCAATAGTAGAATGGAGACTATTATGGGATGTTCAGTAGGCTAGAATGGATATTCAATGCATATTGTACAAGGAATATACAAGGGATATCAGGGAATATTAGAGAATATACAAATACAATTAAATATATATATATAAATAAATATATATATTCGGTTTAATCTGGCCCTTCACAACAATTACTATTAGTATTATTAGGGCTTTAGATATAAGTTTATCTGAATACATCACTATTATTATTATTATTAGGGCTTTAGATAGAAGTTTACCTGAATACATAATCTGGGTTAATCGCAGATACGCATTGTATGCATGGTTCGCATGTGTGCCAAATGATGACCTCGGAGCAGGTCCTAAATTATTATTATTATTATTATTACATCACTAGTATCATTAGGGCTTACACTGCTAAATAAATAATATATAGTTATGTAACACTGCTAATTCAACTATAATATACAACTATGTAACACTGTTAATTACGCTATAAAATTTCTTTTTTGATCCACTTTTTCTCCCATTTTCTATATTTTCTCCCATCCCAATTTTCGTATCATCCAATTCAACCCTCCCCTGTCACGGACGCTGTTTCTTGCCTCCCACAAGCCGGCTGCAATGTGGACTAAGTCATACATAGCACGAGTCCCCTCCGGTACTCGAGGTAACAGCAGTCGCATCTTTTCACCTGCGCAGCTCGATCTCTCAGTGGCAAGGAGTAACGCGTGGGAGGCTCACGCTGCCCCCGACACTTCCTGATTCTACTGCGCAGGCGCACCAACCGACCTGTAGGAGTCGCTGTCCACAACGGCCGATCCCCACCCATCAGTTTCCCACCCCCTAATACGGCCAATGTGTATTAGTACGGACGACCAGCTAAACTGAAAGCAATGTGGAGCGCTGGGCTCGAACAGGCGAGCCCAGCGTCTCCAGTATTCGTGGCGAGCGCCTTGCCCACTACGCCGCGTAGCCGCCCAATAATTACGCTATAATATATAATATACATTCTACATGCTGTTGTGACATGTTAGTGATGTTAATACTTGAAAACGTTTGAAATTAAAATCGCAACTATTATGCAACACAAAAATATTGATTTATGACCAGATGCCATTTCGGGTCGGGTGGAACAGGTTAATTAAACTATACAACTATGTAACACTGTTAATTAAACTATAATATAGAGCTATGTAACTCTGCTAACTAAACTATAATATAGAGCTATGTAACACTTTTCATTAAACTATAATATAGAGCTATGTAACACTGCTAACTAAACTATAATATAGAGCTATGTAACACTTTTCATTAAACTATAATATAGAGCTATGTAACACTGCTTACTAAACTATAATATAGAGCTATGTAACACTGCTAACTAAACTATAATATAGAGGTATGCAACACTGCTAACTAAACTATAAAATAGAGTTATGTAACACTGCTAATTAAACTATAATATAGAGGTATGTAACACTGCTACCTAAACTATAATATAGAGCTATGTAACACTGCTAACTAAACTATAATATCGAGCTATGTAACACTGCTAACTAAACTATAATATAAAACAATGTAACACTTTTAATTAACTGCACTGCGGGATAAAGGCATTTTTGGCAGAATGAAATGTAGGCTACATGACATGACATGTCTGTTTTTACGGGGGGCAGCTGCGTTGGGGGACGCAGGACTCATCCTGGCCACGCCGGGCGGGGTCAGTCTTAACCTAGTGTCCACCAGGTGTCAGCCATGCTCTGCTGTACTGGTCACCTGTAGGCCCCAGCATTCCTAGGAAGCTCACTGGCGGCTGCCTCGACAGACCTGGCCCAGAACTTTCCGGTGTAAGAATGGGTGTGGCAGACTTACCATCACAGGGGGGGTCCACCCAGCGGGTGGGCCGTGACGGAGCTGTTTCGGACAGCTGGCCCTTGTGGCACCCTCTGTGACTTGTGCGTTTTGGGGTAACTGCACCCCACTACGCATGGTCGAAGTCCTACCCCCCGCCCCTCGTTAGGAGGGGCGAGGGGGCCGGGACCCCACCCCGTGTTTTTTCTGATAGGTCTTGAAGGGGACCTCAGGGGGTGCATTTGTCGGGGCTTCGCGCCCTGCTTCGCCCGTTGTCCCATAGGCGAAGCAGAACGCGTAGCCAATGAAATATAACGAATGTTATCCGATAACCCTAGTTATATGATTGCCGTAGCTTTCTGCTTTACACGCAGCCCGGAGGACCCACTGCTGTGTTTTGTTGAAATTCAGACTCGGAAGGGGGAGTTGACCGCCACACCTGGGCTATAAGCCGGCCGGAGGTGGGCGTGGTCGGACAGATGGAAGGTGCATGTGAGAAGTTTCAAGTAGGTGCGCGTACGTGCGCGAGGACATCCCATAGGCGAAGCAGAAAGCTACGGCAATCATATAACTAGGGTTATCGGATAACCTTCGTTACAACAGGTGACCAATTAGTCCAAGAGAAGCAGAACAGTCCCTGCAGGGTCGACATCAGAGCACTCACATTACTATCATTACAATATTTAGAATATCTCTGCAACGCTGCATGCTAGCTGCTTACAATGGTAGATACATTAGCTTACTGTTGTAGCTTTCCAAAGAGCCACCGGGTGTGATCATAGCCCTTTCAGAAGCTCTGTAATCCAGCATGGAAAAGCATTTTCTTTTAGGAGACTTTATAAAACGAAGAAATCCAACATGTGAATGTCTTGTGTGGTCATTTATCCATTATGTCCATATTAGTGCTGTCAATAGATTAAAATATTTAATCTGATTAAATCGCATGATTGTCCATAGTTAACTCACGATTAATCGCAAATTAATCACATTTTATTTTATTTTCTAAATCTACCTTAAATTGGTCTTTTTCAAGTTGTAATACTCAACATGAGTCAACAAATGCTTGCTTTATGGAGCCATTTAACACAAAAGGATGACCCTCATGTATTGCAAATTTGCATCAAATTCAAAACAGAGTGATGCACAAAATAACTTAAAAGAAAATAATTATTTAAAACAATGAATAAAGGACTCACACCCCCCCCCCCTCTCTCTCTCTCTCACACACACACAAACACTCTCCCAGCTCTCTTTCTCTCTTGCCCCTTCCTCATCTCTCTCACCCCCCTCTCTCTCTCTCTCTCTCTTGCACACACACACTTTGAGTCAGAAACAAACAAAGTATCAATGGGTCTCATTCTCCAACATTTTCCAAAGACTTCTCTTAGGGCAACCATCTTGGAACCGACTGAGACAGAATCGACGACAAGTTCACTCTGATTCCCCAATGCGTGGGGAAGATGTCTTAAGTGGCTCAAACGATCACAGCTGGGATGCCGGCGATGAGGAATGTCACTATGAATGCGCGTTCCTGTCTAGGTCATCCTCATACAAGACATGCCTCCGAGAGCTCCTTATAAGCCAGGCTCTGTGCCGTTTGCAAATGAAATCGCAAAAAGTCGAGAGTTTAGACACACCTGTCCAGCTCATTAAATGCAACTGATGCGATGCAGCCGTGTAAAAATGGTGGCGGAAGTGCTTTGCGACCGATCAAAATGAGATTAGATTAATGTATTGTCATCATATATACAGGCTACAGGTGCGGCTGGGTAGCGCAGTGGAGAATGCACTCGCCTACCACCGCAGAGACACTGGGATCGAATCCAGCTGTCAGCGGTACCTCTGGCTTGGTCAGTCGTCCCTACTAACACAATTGGCAGTGTTAGTGGGTGGGAAGCCGGTGGGGTGTGTGTCCTGGTCGTTGTAAACAGCGACTCCTACTGGTCGGTCCGGGCGTCTGTTCAGCAGGGAGGGGATTGGGGGGAAATAGCATGAACTTCCGCATGTGTTACGTTCCCCCGGTGAGAGTCCTCGCTATCAGGTGAAAAGAAGCGGCTGGCGACTCCACATGTATCGGAGGAGGCATGTGGTAGTCTACACCCTCCCTAGGCCGACAGTGGGGCAATGCACGCAACGACCAGGAAGGAAATTGACATAACGACTAAATTGGGATAAAAAAAATTATTATAACATATGTTTTTTTTAAATATATATATACAGGCTACTACAGCTCATGGCCACCTGCCGCAGCGCACACACGCATACACACACACACGCGCACGCTCGCAGTACTGTATAATGAATGAACGCAGTAGGCTTATATTATTCTAATGACTTGTTTTATTAGGAAATCACAGATACTGCGCTGCCTATAGTAGTACAGTCCACCAGTCCGCTGCCCGACTCTGGTGGCCTTAATATGTGTACTGTATTTACTGTACCTATAGGGCAGAGCATATATATAGTATCTACTAAATCCTAATTAAACAAGTAATTAGAATAATATAAGCCTACTGTTCATTCATTAGACACATAGGCTACATAGTGTATTCCAATATCTGTTTTATTGATTAATGATATATTTGAAAGAATGCAGGTTATAGCTGTATAAAACAAATGTCTGTCCCATTGTACCAATCAATGGGATATATTGCATGTTGGCTATAATGATTTTTATAAAAAAGAGAGAGATTAAATGCATGGCCATATAAGTATTTATACATTCATGTGACATCACAGCATATTATTTGTATAGCCCAGTGTTTCCTGAAAACAGATATGTACAGTGTTCAGGTTATACATCTATCATTACACAATTACAACCAAAATAGGAAGAAATAATGTTGACCGCAGGGAGTTTTAATGCATAGTCGGTAGAACTGGTGCGGAGTGATAGACACAAGCCTTTTTTACACAGAAATGCAATAAATAATAATGCATTAAAGAAGACCCCTCATTCTGCCGGCTTTGCTTATTTACACTGAACCCAGCAAAGGCGGCACAATGCCACCACTGTGTGTAGATTCAGACAGAACGCCATGTTCCTGAGTCGTATAGGTGGATAGAAGCATCTCGGGTTGTGGTTCTGAAACAGGTCTCCAAGGAGGGAAGCACGAGGTGATAAACATGGAATATCTTCTAGTGTGGCATTACCTCTGCCCCCATTAAATGTTATGTCATGTAGCCTACATTTCCATCTGCCAAAAATGCCTTTATTCCGCAGTATGCGATGCAGTGTTGTAGTTTGTTCTGGAGACTGGTGTATGAGTCCAGGGCAGCCCGGTGATGTACCGTGAGCTTTATACAAAACTCTCTAAGATAAAGATTGCATCTTCTTACATTGCATATTATATTAATTGGACCAAAAACAGGTAGCCTATTATCATTATTATTGTTATCATGTCTTTGTTACCACCTTTCATGTGACAACTGGTCGCTAGACGGAGCAATATTCCTGTGTGTTGGTGTGGCAGGATAGTGTCATGGGGCCAGGGGCGGACCAAAGAAACCCTCCCCAGCAGGTCTCAATGACTACAGACCGGTGGCACTCACCTCTGTGGCCATGAAATGTTTCGAGAGGCTGGTCAAGGATTACATTTGTGCCTCCCTCCCCAGTGATATGGACCCTATGCAATTTGCATACAGGCCAAACAGGTCCACTGACGATGCGGTCTCCCAAGTACTGCACAGCACCCTCTCTCACCTGGACTGTCAGAAGGGGGGCTATGTGAGACTGTTGTTCATTGACTACAGCTCAGCGTTCAACACCATAGTCCCCACCAGACTGGTGGACAAGCTGATCGAGCTGGGTCTGAGCTCCGCTCTGAGTGCCTGGATACTGGACTTTCTGAGCGAAAGGCCCCAGGCGGTCAGGGTGGGGGGTCAGACCTCCAACACCATCACCCTGAGCATCGGGTCCCCCCAGGGCTGTGTTCTGAGCCCCCTGCTGTACTCACTATATACACATGACTGTGTGGCCAAGTTCAGCTCCAACTCCATAGTGAAGTTTGCGGACGACACAGTGGTGGTGGGGCTGATCTCGGACAACGACGAGAAGGCCTACCGGGAGGAGGTTGAGGTACTGGAACGCTGGTGCCAGGACAACAGCCTGCTCCTGAACATTGGTAAAACCAAGGAGCTGATTGTGGATTATACGAGAGGACAGCAGGAGACACACACACCACTGAGGATTAACGGGGCTACCGTGGACAGGGTGAGCAGCTTTAAGTACCTGGGGGTCCACATCTCAGAGGACCTGACATGGACAACACACATAGACTCAGTCGTAAAAAAGGCGAAGCAACGCCTCTACCACCTGAGACAGTTAAGGAAGTTCAGAGTATCTGGGAAGATACTCCAGTCCTTCTACTCCGGAGCTGTAGAGAGCATCTTGACTGGAAACATCACTGCCTAGTATGGAAACAGCACGGCACAGGACAAGAAGGCCCTACAGAGAGTGGTGCGCTCAGCCGAGCGTACCACGGGTATTGCACTACCACCCCTGCAGGTTCTATACAACAAGAGGTGCAAATCCAGAGCCTGCAGAATAATGAAAGACCCTCACCACCCCAACAACAGCCTGTTCATGCTGCTGAGGTCAGGCAGACGCCTGCGAACACCAGCTACTAGGACAGAGAGACTTCGGCTCAGCTTCTTCCCCCAGGCCATCAGAGCCCTGAACACTGAACTCTCCACACACAAGCACACATGAGCACACGCACAACACACTCACTGTACACGCCCACACACTAGCAGCCACTTTAACATGAGCAGACACACACTCATGCTGCACACGCCCACACTTATGGCCACCAAGAAGGGTCACTTTAAAAAATAGGATAGTATAACCGGAGATTGTATAAATTAGCATGTACAGATAGACACTACCAAAGGACCCAGTATGTCCTCCATGCTCTGTAAATAACTTATGTACATATACCGATATGCCCTAACATGTTACTTGTTTATTGCACAATGCTACTTGTTTTTGCACAATGTTGATTCTATTATATGTTATTGGACATCGTTGCAGGCAAGACCACCCACATTTCATTGTATACTTGTAGGCCGTGACGAATAAATCTCTTGACTTGACTTGACTGGGACACAAATTCAGCCCGGGACATTCAGACGCACCAGCCCACGCACCGGCCCCGAAACTGGCCCACACAACGGCCGTTATGAAACACTCGTCCAGTATTAAACAACCCAAGGCTGTGGCTAAGGAGTCAACATCAGGGAGACCAAATCTACACCCGCACGCACGCACACACACACACACACACACACACACACACACACACACACACACACACACACACACACACACACACACACACACACACACACACACACACACACACACACACACATATACCGTTACTTCCTGTCATTGGCATACATTTTTTCTTTTTTTAGTAACATCTTAGTGCCTCATTAGCCTAGGGATTAAGGATACGTGAAGTATTACAGTTTTTCTCAATTGCTTTGGTGCATTTCTCTGATCAGAATTAAAGTTCTCATAACTGTTAGTTCAACCTCCACAACATTTTATCATTTGTGCACATCATAGTAGCAGTTTCTCATTCCTCCGAACAAATTGCAAATGCTTTTGGACATGCATCAATTGCTTTCATACAATTCTCTGCTGTTTTATAACATTATCATTTGCTTATGTCATGTCAGTCAAAATTAACTATACTTATGACTGCTGAATAGTCATTCCCTATAAAACTAATAGTCCTCATTTCATTGATTGAGTCATTACATACAAAAATGTTAAACTAGTTGTCAAAATCTATCAATCACGGCCTCACAATGGCTGAGGCTGGTCAAAGGGTGCAGCCAAATGTTGAGAGAACCACTGTAAATTAAATTACTGTATTCAAACATTTCGTCGGGAGAGCAGGTGTGTATACTGGACAGTAATTCAGCACTAAACAATCTGCACTGCACTACTGCCATTGTGTCATACATGAAGCTTGCAGTGGGACAAGAACTTGTCACTTTTTACATTTTACATTTAGACAGCTTTACTGCAGCACAGATTTACTGTATTGTAGTGTACAGTAGTGTTACAGTAAATATTTGCCATATTTACAGTATGGTACTGTACTGCATTATTTTACAAGTGGGAAGCACTGTTATTGTACACTACAGTAATATGGGTTACTGTAAAGCAGTATATCTCATGTTTGCTGTACATTACTGTAATTTTACTCTGCGCCACATAGGATTGCAAGACAACCTCGCAGAGGTGGAAGAGGGCCCCTTTTTACTCCGCAACAAGAGGAAGCCATTTGTGAAATGGTGATTGCAAACAATGCCATAAGGTTGACAGAGATACAAAGCGCTGTTATAGAGGATGACAATATTTTTGGGAATATTGAATCCGTTTCAATCGCTACAATTGACAGAGTGCTTAGTGGAAATTAAATGTGCATGAAACAATTGACAAATTAGTAGCCATTTGACTGGAACAGAGTGAAGGATCTCCGCCACCAGTATGCACAAGTAAAACATTTATGTGTTCTATGCATACTCTAATGTTCAGTGCTGTAAACTGGTTACTTTGTGTAGTGCCATGCAGTACACTTACATGACAGTTCATACTGTACAATATGTTGTCCAAAATGCATTATGTTACACAGGAAAAGTATATAGTTTTTATCTCTCTCTCTTCTGGGATAAAGCGTGTACCAGGGAACCACTGCACACATTATACGTTGATGAGGCGGGTTTCAATCTGGCAAAAGGTAGACCGCGTGGAGGAAATCCCATTGGACAGAGAGCAACCATTGATGTCCCAGACCAACAAGGAGGGAATATTACAATGTGTACAGTGTGTACAGTAATGTGTAACTGTAGATTTCAAATGGCTGTGCAAATAGTGTATAGTGCTGTCTTGAGCATTTTCAGGTAGTGTCACCAATATCTGACTTTTTTGCATTGGAAAACACTTACAGAGTGATCTGTCATAATGAAAACATGACAAAGCCATTTGACTATCTTGTTCATAAACAATGGTGTCAGGACTTTTCATTTTGATGACAGTGACACTTTCATTGACATGGATACTTGCTTTTGAGGAATGAACTATCCATTTTGAGCAAGTGACACGCTTCTGCAGGTTATCACCTAGGTTTTGCAGTTTGTACTAATTGTTTTGAGAAATGCACTAACAGTTTTGAGAACTTTAATTCTGATCAGAGAAATGCACCAAAGCAATTGAGAAAAACTGTAACTACACCATAATAATATTGAGGTTTTGATCCATAGAAATGTCTGTGCTACACAATTTCAGTTAGATTCGATTTATTGTCCTTTAATTTTGCACTCATGACATTAGTTGCTTGCCGTTTAATCAACATCGAAAGACCCCCCACTTCCTCCCAGACACCCATTCCAAGAGCCTGTTCGCTTTCCAGGGCCCTCATTCATCAACGTGATTTACGCACAGATATGTGCTTAAGCTGTGCGTACGACCATTTCTAAGCAGAGTGTGGGATTCATCAATTTCAACTTGAACTTGACTTCGTGCTTATGTGTACGCACAGCTCGGACCATGCGTACCTGGCGCCCGTTGGTAGAATATATTATTACAACAAGGAAATGAGCTTCTGTGCATTAGTTTCAACACTGGCATGTTCTGTATGAACCGTAATTCATTATAGTTCATTGTAAAATAGCAACAGTAGTGTAATTATGGTCAAAACCCTATAAATAGCATTTGGAATAATAGATCTTTCTCTCAGAATGAATGCAGCATGGTTTATATAGATAGATAGATAGATAGATAGATAGATAGATAGATAGATAGATAGATAGATAGATAGATAGATAGATAGATAGATAGATAGATAGATAGATAGATAGATAGATAGATAGATAGATAGATAGATAGATAGATAGATAGATAGATAGATAGATAGATAGATAGATAGATAGATAGATAGATAGATAGATAGATAGATAGATAGATAGATACTTTATTAATCCCCTTGGGGAAATTCAGGGTATCTCGCAGCTCACATAGTATACAGACATTGACCATTCCCATACAGTAGTTACACGTTATGTCTGCATCATGAATTAAAATAAGTACATGATAAAATTCAATTAAATCATACCCATCAATATTAAAATTAAAATTAAAATAGGAGCGTGATTAGATAAAAGCAGGTGTATAAAAACAGGTGTAAAAACAGATGTAAAAACAGATGTAAAAACAGGTGTAAAAACAGGTGTAAAAACAGGTGTAACTATAATACTATAATACGCTGTTGTACAGTCTGATGGCTGTGGGGACAAATATATAGCGTTATCGGAATATACGGGGTGTACTGACTGACTGCGCTCCGCGTAGCTCAACTCGTTATTATTTTGCGCACAGACCGCAGAAACACGGGAACGTTTTGATTATATTTAAAAGGCTTTACGTTAAACGAAACAAGTGGAATTTCGAAGCTGTAAGCAGAATACAAGTCATATGAACACCCACGATATAGTGTTCTTCCCCCTTTTTACTGTATAAGAAAGAATAAAAAACGCATTGCAATGACACCAGGGTGTATGTGTATTACGAAACCCTTGCAATAATGTGTCTTAAATGAATGAAAAGCATACATGGCAGTGAGATTCATTGTTCTTGTATATGCTCTCGTATTATTGTTCATATAGGCTACCCAATACTGACATCAAAATAGATTGTATGCCTCTAGAAATCATATGCAGCAGGTAGAAAATTTACGGAAAAATCCGTCGCGATTTGGAATAAAATTGAGGAGAACTTTAATCCCTGGGTATTAATCAAACAAAACGGAAAAAGGCAGTCATATTCCAGCACGGTCTTTA
Organism: Notolepis coatsorum; assembly: GCF_963971535.1. Taxonomy (NCBI): domain Eukaryota; kingdom Metazoa; phylum Chordata; class Actinopteri; order Aulopiformes; family Paralepididae; genus Notolepis; species Notolepis coatsorum. The sequence continues at coordinate 260,739 of NC_140174.1, read as the reverse complement.
TTAGTGTTTGCGCTGCCCAGGCAGCAATGGTTAATAGATATCATATCCGACATCACCGTACGTGTACACGTCTGTCAGCCTGTCTCATAACACGCTTCCCTCGGTTTAGTCCATTCTTCCACATTTCATGGGGGTGTCCATTACCGTATATGGTTAATCGGGGCGGTTCTGGTATGCAAATACTTAAAACAGTGCACGAGCTCAAAGGTAGGACCAAGGTGATATTTATCATGACAGGTGTGCGTAGAACCTGTGTACGCACGTGTGATAAATCCCGTTTTTTTTGTGCGTGCACAGATTCTAAATTCTGTGCTTAAGTATGGAAATAGAACATTTTCTACGTCACGTTGATGAATGAGGGCCCAGGTCTCACTCTCTCTCTCTCTCTCTCTCTCTCTCTCTCTCTCTCTCTCTCTCTCTCTCTCTCTCCCCCTCTCTCCCTCTCTCCCTCTCTCTCTCCCTCTCTCCCTCTCTCCCTCTCTCTCTCTCTCTCTCTCTCTCTCTCTCTCTCTCTCTCTCTCTCTCTCTCTCTCTCTATCTCTTTCTCTCGCTCTCTCTCTGTGTGTGTCTCTCTCTCTCTCTGTGTGTGTCTCTCTCTCTGTGTGTGTGTGTCTCTCTCTCTGTGTGTATCTTCCTCTCTGCGTGTCTCTCTCTCTGTGTGTGTGTGTCTCTCTCTCTCTGTGTGTCTCTCTCTATCTCATGCTATCTCTCTCTCATGGTATCTCTCTCTCATGCTATCTCTCTGACCAAAGGCATCTGGTTAAGTTTTCAGATGACACTGTCCTGGTATCTCTACTGCAGCGCTCCGAAACTGATCATGGACCTGTACTTCACGACTTTGTGAATTGGTGTGATGAGAATTACTTGGACCTCAATGTCTCTAAGACTAAGGACATGATAATTGACTTCAGACACAACCCCGATCATCAAGCCAGTGTAGCTAGTGTAATTCACGATGAGGACGTCCAGACTGTTGAATCGTACAAATACCTGGGAACTGTGTTTGATTGTAAACTGAAGTTCAACCTAAATACAGAGTCTATTGTTAAAAAAGGTCAGCAGAGGATCTACCTGCTGAGAAAGCTGAACTCTTTTAATGTTAGTGGGAAGATCCTGAGCACTTTTTATAGTTCTTTTATTGAAAGCCTCCTAACCTTTTCTTTTATCTGCTGGTTCAGTGGCCTGTCTATTAAAGATAGGAACAGCCTACAGTATATTGTGAAAGTGTGCTCCAAAATAATTGGAGTAAAACAGAGAGACCTATGTTCTCTCTGGACGGACCAGGTGGTCAAGAAGGGGACGAGCATCACAAATCAACCCCTCCATGCTCTGTCTCAGCGGTTTTCACTGTTGCCTTCTGGCCGCCGTTATGACGTCCCACCAAGTAGGACCAACCGCTACGCCAAATCTTTTGTCCCCTCGGCTATCAGACTTTTAAACACAGACAGTAGTCATTTTAAGTAGCCTTTTGCACTTAGTTGTCTGTTTTTACTTTTACTTTTATTGCTTGATTGTATCACATGGAGTGTTTCTCTTTTTATTTGCCGTGCTGTCGTTGAGATGTTTTGTTGTTTGTTTGTCTTTGTTGCTTGTTGGTGAAGCTGCAAATATGAATTGCCCCACGCGGGACCAATAAAGTTGTCTGAATCTGAATCTGAATCTGAATCTCTCTGTGTGTGTCTTTCTGTCTCTGTGTCTATCTCTGTGTCTGTCTCTTTGCCTGCCTGCCTGCCTGTCTGTCTGTCTGTCTGTCTGTCTGTCTGTCTGTCTGTCTGTCTGTCTGTCTGTCTGTCTGTCTGTCTGTCTGTCTGTCTGTCTGTCTGTCTGTCTGTCTGTCTGTCTGTATGTCTGTCTGTCTGCCTGCCTGTCTGTCTGTCTGTCTGTCTGCCTGCCTGTCTGTCTGTCTGTCTGTCTGTCTGTCTGTCTGTCTGTCTGTCTGTCTGTCTGTCTGTCTGTCTGTCTGTCTGTCTGTCTGTCACTCTCTCTGTCTCTCCCCCAATTAAACTGTCCTACTCTACATCACCAGCATGTTTAGCAGTAAGTCACTTGTTCCTTCCTCTACTAAACAGGTCTGTAATTTTCAAATATTGTTCTGCGTCTTTTACTAGCAATTTTTGTTTTTTAATTCTAGATTTTTCAGCTCCACCATTTCTTTTTTTTACAGGGGCCAATTTCGAATTGCATATCATTCTTGGTTGACACTGAAGTTAGTAAAATGCCATCCGAATTATGAAAAAGCTTTCTTGATGGAGAAACAGTGTATCAAAAATCTGAAAGAAGGAAAGATAGCCTAATGTTTGAAATTCTCCCAGTTGTTAGATTACTGCTTCCCTCTGCTGATCAGCTCTTCCACCTTAGAGCTATATATCCAGGCAGCCTCACGTTGTTCACTAAGCACAACATTTGACGACACAGAAGCGAATCTTCATTCAAACAGCAATGGCAGGCAGCTCGCACAGTAGAAGCAATCGTCTGTGTTATCTGATTTGGAGAGTATTCTTTCATTAAAAGGACAACAAAAAACATCTCTGAAGGCTTATATTGTCAGAGAATAGGCTACGGTGTCAGAGAATTAGGAGAATTAGGAGAATTAGGCTACGCGGTATGCTCCAAATGGCATTGAGTTTCTCTCGTTCGATGTCACGGATAGGCTAGGGGACACAAATTCAGCCTGAGACGTTCAGAGTCGCTCCGGCCCGCACGCACCCGCGCACACACACTATTGTCACCTATGTGTGTCGTTGCGCTCTGGGTAGTGTATCTGTAGTAGAGCGCTGTGTAGGCTACATCGTCTAGACGGACTGTTTCTGTGCGAGCGAGCATGCGTACTAAGGAATTTAATCCTGCCGGCGCCACTGCCGGCCCACACACTGGCCCACACACCGGCCCACACACCGGCCCACACACCGGCCCACACACTGGCCCACACACCGGCCCACACACCAGCCCACACACCAGCCCACACACCGGCCCACACAACGGCCCACACACCGGCCCACACTCTGGCCCACGCACTGGCCCACACACTGGCCCACACCGGCCCACACATCAACTCACACTCTGGCCCACACACCGACTCACACACTGGCCCACACACTGGCCCACACACCGGCCCACACACCAGCCCACACTCTGGCCCACACACTGGCCCACACACTGGCCCACACACCGGCCCACACACCGGCCCACATACCGGCCGACATTAGTGGCCCACACACCAACTCACACACCGGCCCACACACCAACTCACACACCGGCCCACACACCGACTCACACTGGCCCACACACCAACTCACACACTGGCCCACACACCGACTCACACACTGGCCCACACACCGGCCCACACACCGGCCCACATACCGGCCCACATTAGTGGCCCACACACCGACTCACACTGGCCCACACCGGCCCGCCGTACAGACCATGTAGCCTGGGAGATGACTGAAATCACTGCGAGAGCTGGTAGGCTATTTTTAAGCATCTTTCTGTGGCAATTTTCATTTTCTTTTACATCTAACTTATTCAGCCCTACCCTACCAAAGTGGGCCGATCGGAGTGGACTAAATGGGCCAGTCGAACCCCCCCATCAAAAAAAATTTAAAACCAGCCCACTTTACTTCCGGCCCATCGGGATTCGGATCCGCCGGCCACAGAGCCTTTGTCTACCCCGCGCTCCCTACCTGTGGAACAAATGACCTGCCGTCGTCAGGGGCGCCTGCTCTGTCGAAGCTTTTAAATCCCTGCTTAAGACCCATCTTTTCTCTCTCTCCTTCAACCTACCCTGATCTCAACTGGTCGGGGACTGACCCTTAGATTAACCTTTTCCGCCTGTGCGGTCCATCGGTGGACCGCAAATGACACCTGGTCATAAATCAATATCTCCAGATTGTTCTATAAAAGTAGCAATTTTATTTTCAAACGTATTCAAGTATAAACATCATAACCATGTCACAACAGCATGTATAATGTATATTATCATAAATACGTTCGTTTAGGAATAGGTTAAAGTGTTACTTGTGAGGTTTCTGTCCTTGCCTTCTCACTCGTTCTGTTCCTTTAACCACCCTCGCTTTGTTTTCATTCATTTTTTCTGTCAAGTATTTCAATTCCCTCGTTCACACGTTTCTCTCCGCTGACGTCATCTGAGACGTCGCTGATTGGTTCCCTCACTTCCCCACGCTTTTCAATCACATTCCCCAGCTGTCACTGCCTTTCAATCAATCGATCCCTCATTATTTATACCCCGTTTTCCCCACCCTAAGTTGTTGGTTCGTCTTGATTTGTCGCTGGATGTTTTTCCCCGTTGCTTCTGTTTCACTGTACTATTCTCCAGGAATTCCTAGAAGCCTTCGCTTGGATACCTGCTCCGTGGCGCGCGCTCGCCTCCACTTTGTTCCTGTTCCTTTACGCAGCACGTCTGGGTGAGTTTATCTAGATTGACTGTCTTGACCTATTTCCGATTTTCGTGTGTAACCTTTACACTGAAGTCTACCACCTTTTTGTCAGACAGTCACTCACCCAGCCTTTATCGTTTTTGCTCTTTCCTTATGGAATAATATTTTCGGGATCTTCCACCTCCCACTGTGTATTTACACGAAGATATTATTTCACATTTGGACTGTGTTTGGATTTTTTGCTCACTGTGTATTTACACGAAGATATTGTTTCACATTTGGACTGTGTTTGGATTTTGCTCACTGTGTGTTTACACGAAGATAGTATTTCACATTTGGACGGTGTTTGGATTTTTGCTCACTGTGTGTTTTACATGAAGATATTCACTTGGGCTGTTTTTGGAATATTGCACATCACTGTGTTGTTTAACACGAAGAATATAACACCCTGTCCTCCAGCTCGTTTCAAGTCTGCTCTGTCACTGACCCGTTCCCTCTCTCCCTCTCTCGGTCTTGCACAACATCTGAGAGGTCCGCCGTGAGAGTCTGCAGAGCGGTACAGAGGTCTGCTCCTGCTTCCCAAGACTACCCTTCCGGGAGAAGCTGCAGAGCAGCAGAACTTTGCCCCTTGTTCATTGTACCTGTTCTTGTTGACCTGCTTTCCCTGTTTCACTTATTCTAGTCACCAAATAAACAAGCCCTTGTATTTGGCAACTCTGAATCCAACTCTCTTGTGTCGTTGCGTTTGGGGTCGGTGTCAAACCATAACATTACGAACCAACCATGACGACCCCAGCCGACACAGAGGGGGTCAGAACCGCACTTGCATTTCAAGTCGAGTTGACCAGGGATCATGGTCTCCAACTAGAGCGGGCTGCGGCTGCGGTGCAGGACCTCAGGGACCAGGTCCTGCCTATGCAGGGTTCAATGGCCGCTATGGCGGGACAACAGTCCGAGATTCTCGCCCAGCTTAACTCGCTGGGCGACGCCGTTAATTCTTTTCATCTCTCACACCCTTCAGGAACATTCCCCGCAGCCCCAGCAGATCTCGCTCCTCGGGAACCCCTTCTCTCCGTCCCACGGCTGTTCGACGGTAATCCCGAGGAGTGTGCCACATTCATCATGCAATGTGAGTTGGTTTTCCGTCATCAGCCAAGCCGTTTTTCTGCTCATGGGTCCCGAGTGGCTTATATAACCAACCTACTTTCAGGCCATGCTGCCCAGTGGGTCACTTCCTCCTGGGCAATGGAAGCAGATTTTTTGTTCTCCTACCCAGACTTCGTGGCGGAGCTCCGCAGAGTGTTCCATCATCCAGCCCGAGGTCTGGACCCTGGAGCCCGGTTGGGGACCTTCCGACAAGGGAGCAGCAGGGTGACGGACTATGTCATGGAGTTCCGACTGGCGGCGGTGGAGAGTGGATGGAACGAACCTGCTCTTCGCCTAACCTTCATTAGGGGGCTCAGTGACGCAGTCCGGGACCAGCTCGCTACCAGGGAGGTGCCCGACTCCCTCGAGGAGCTGTTTAGCCTTGTCATCCGTATTGACGGACGCCTCCTGGAGAGAAGGCGCGAGAGGACCCGACTGTCACCTCCTGAAGCACCCCGGACTCCTGGACGCCCCGTCCCCAACACTACTGATGGTAACAGGCTTCCCCGTCCGGTGCGCGAGGAGGAACCCATACCACTGGGACGCTCTCGTCTGAGCCAGGTGGTGCGTCAGGCAAGGCTCAGGTCCGATCTCTGCCTCTACTGCGGAGGTACGGGACACTTTCTCGCCGACTGCCCTATCCAGCCAAAAGATCGGGCTCACCAAGACCCCGGGAGATCCTGGTGAGCCGTTTTTCCCATTCCCAGCGCCGCGCACCACCTGACCATCTGTTGAGCGTCACCCTGGCCTGGGGGGACCAACGTGCCACGGTGGAGGCCCTCATCGACTCTGGGGCAGACGAGAACTTCCTCGACTTCGAGTTTGCCACCCAAGCCAACATACCTCTTGAGGCCCTTGTGAGGCCCTTGGAGATCTTTTCGTTGGACCAACACCGCCTGGCCGACATCTCTCAACGGACCGGCCCAGTCTTGCTGACCATTGCTGGGAACCACGTAGAGAGGATCCAGTTCCTCATTACCCAATCCCCCCTTGTCCCGGTGGTCCTGGGTAGGCCCTGGCTCGCGCTGCACGAGCCCCACATCGCCTGGGCCTCCGGTACCATCAGGGGCTGGAGCTCCTCCTGTCACGCCCGCTGTCTACAGGCGGCGTCTTGTCCCCCGCCCCGGAGACCGGCTGGTGAGTTGCCCCCGGATCCCTCGTCCGTTCCTCCCGAGTACCACGACCTCATGGAGGTATTCAGTAAGACCAGGGCTCAGTTCCTTCCACCTCACCGCCCCTATGACTGCGCCATCAACCTCCGCCAAGGGGCTCCCCTTCCCGGCAGCCGCCTCTACAGTCTGACTGCCCCGGAGAAGAAGGCGATGGATCTCTACATCTCTGAGTCATTGGAAGCAGGACTCATTCGGCCTTCCTCCTCCCCGGTGGCGGCCGGGTTCTTCTTTGTTGGAAAGAAGGATGGGGACCTGCGACCCTGCATCGACTATCGTCAGCTCAACGAGATCACCATCAAGAACAAATACCCCCTACCTCTCATGAGCTCCACCTTCGAGCCACTGACCCAGGCCTCGTTCTTCACCAAGCTGGATCTCCGAAGTGCCTATCATCTTGTCCGTATCCGTGAGGGCGATGAATGGAAGACCGCCTTCAAGACCCCCAGGGGCCACTATGAGTACCTTGTGATGCCGTTCGGTCTCACCAACGCCCCGGCGGAATTCCAGGCACTCATGAACGATGTCCTCCGTGACATGCTGGAGGTGTTCGTGGTGGTGTACCTGGACGACATTCTTATCTTTTCCAGGACCCTCGAGGAACACATCCTGCATGTCCGCCGGGTGCTGGAGCGCCTCCTCCACAATCGGCTCTTCGTCAAGGCGGAGAAGTGCCGTTTCCACTCCAACTCCGTCGACTACCTGGGCTTCATCATGGAGAAGGGCTTGACCCGAGCGGATCCTCGCAAGATCCAGGCTGTGGAGGATTGGCCGGAACCCACCACTCGGAAGGAGCTACAGAGTTTCCTCGGGTTCGCAAACTTCTACCGAAGGTTCATCCGGAACTACAGCCAAGTGGCGGAGCCTCTTACCAAGCTGACCTCTCCCGCTCTGCCGTTCGACTGGTCCCCAGCGGCATGCGCTGCGTTCCGCTCCCTCAAGAGAAGGTTCACTTCCGCTCCTATCCTGCTCCACCCTGACCCCAAGAGACAGTTCATCGTGGAGGTGGACGCCTCGGATTCTGGCCTGGGCGCTGTCCTATCCCAGCGTTCTCCTTCCGACCAGAAGGTACATCCTTGCGCCTTCTACTCGCGTCGCTTCCTCCCCGCCGAGAGGAACTACGACACCGGCAATCGGGAGCTACTGGCGGTCGTGGCGGCTCTGGAGGAGTGGCGTCATTGGCTAGAGGGTGCCGAGGAGCCTTTTACCATCTGGACGGACCACAAGAACCTAACGTTCATCCGCGCTTCCAGGCGCCTCAACGGTCGGCAGGCGAGATGGGCCAGTTTCCTCAGTCGGTTCGACTTCTCGCTGACCTTCCGCCCCGGTTCCCGCAACACGAAGGCCGACTCCCTGTCCCGGATGCACTCCAAGGGGGCTCCACCCTCTGAGGACCCATCTCCCATCATCCCGGAGGCCCGAGTGGTTGGAGCCATCACCTTGGGCATCGAGGGTGTGGTGAGGCGTGCCCTACGCTTCCAACGTGCTCCAAGCAACGTCCCTAGGAGCCGTCTCTTCGTCCCTGACTCTGTCCGGTCCCAGGTACTGCTGTGGGGCCATACCAGCCGGTTCGCCTGCCACCCAGGCGTCCATCGCACGTTCTCCTTCCTGGCTCGTCGTTTCTGGTGGCCCACCATGCGAAACGACGTCAAGGAGTTCGTATTGGCCTGCGCGGTCTGTGCCCGCAGCAAGGCCTCTCACCAGGCACCCTCCGGGCTCTTGCAGCCACTTCCCGTTCCAAGCCGTCCGTGGTCACATGTGGCGCTCGACTTCGTCACTGGACTACCCTCCTCCCAGGGGAACACCTGCCTTCTGACCGTGGTGGATCGATTCAGCAAGGGGGTCCACCTCGTGGCCCTCTCCAAGCTTCCCTCAGCAGCCGAGACGGCGGACCTCCTGACGCACCACGTGTTCCGCCTTCACGGTTTCCCCCAGGACATCGTCTCTGACCGGGGGCCCCAGTTCACCTCCCAGGTTTGGCGGGCTTTCTGCAAGGGATTGGGGGCAACGGTCAGTCTCTCCTCCGGCTACCATCCCCAGACAAACGGGCAGACGGAGAGGATGAACCAGAGCGTGGAGTCTGCTCTTCGGTGTGTGGCAGCCGAGAGGCCGGCATCCTGGAGTCGTTTCCTTCCCTGGGTTGAATACTCGATCAACTCAATGGTCAGTTCCGCCACCGGCCTCTCCCCCTTTGAGGCCTCCCTAGGCTACCAGCCCCCTCTTTTTCCCGCACTGGAGACGGAAGTGGCAGTTCCCTCCGTGCAGGTCCACCTCGACCGCTGCCGTCGCGTTTGGGAGATCACCAGGACCGCGCTGCTCCGGACATCTGAGCGCGCCTGTCGTGGTGCCGACCGGCGCCGGGTTCCCGCGCCGACTTACCGCCCTGGGCAGAGGGTGTGGCTCTCCGCGAAGGACCTCCCGCTACGGTCCTCGGCCAAGAAGCTCAACCCTCGCTTCGTCGGTCCTTTCGAGGTCCTGAAGGTACTCAGTCCGGCGGCCCTGCGCCTGAAGCTTCCTGCATCCATGCACATCCACCCCGTGTTCCATGTCTCCCGGGTTAAGCCCGTCTCCCTCAGTCCCCTTATGCCTCCGGCTCCTGATCCACCGCCTCCTGTGCTAGTGGATGGTCACCCCCAGTGGCAGGTCCGCCGGTTGATGGGCGTTCGTCGGCGGGGCCGGGGATTCCAATACCTGGTGGACTGGGAGGGTTACGGCCCTGAGGAGCGCAGCTGGGTCTCCCGGCAGCTCATCGTGGATCCCGGCTTGATCACCGACTTCCATCGGGCCCATCCTGACGAGCCGGGTCGGCCTGGTCGCCGGGCGGCTCCCGTTGAGGGGGGGGTACTGTGAGGTTTCTGTCCTTGCCTTCTCACTCGTTCTGTTCCTTTAACCACCCTCGCTTTGTTTTCATTCATTTTTTCTGTCAAGTATTTCAATTCCCTCGTTCACACGTTTCTCTCCGCTGACGTCATCTGAGACGTCGCTGATTGGTTCCCTCACTTCCCCACGCTTTTCAATCACATTCCCCAGCTGTCACTGCCTTTCAATCAATCGATCCCTCATTATTTATACCCCGTTTTCCCCACCCTAAGTTGTTGGTTCGTCTTGATTTGTCGCTGGATGTTTTTCCCCGTTGCTTCTGTTTCACTGTACTATTCTCCAGGAATTCCTAGAAGCCTTCGCTTGGATACCTGCTCCGTGGCGCGCGCTCGCCTCCACTTTGTTCCTGTTCCTTTACGCAGCACGTCTGGGTGAGTTTATCTAGATTGACTGTCTTGACCTATTTCCGATTTTCGTGTGTAACCTTTACACTGAAGTCTACCACCTTTTTGTCAGACAGTCACTCACCCAGCCTTTATCGTTTTTGCTCTTTCCTTATGGAATAATATTTTCGGGATCTTCCACCTCCCACTGTGTATTTACACGAAGATATTATTTCACATTTGGACTGTGTTTGGATTTTTTGCTCACTGTGTATTTACACGAAGATATTGTTTCACATTTGGACTGTGTTTGGATTTTGCTCACTGTGTGTTTACACGAAGATAGTATTTCACATTTGGACGGTGTTTGGATTTTTGCTCACTGTGTGTTTTACATGAAGATATTCACTTGGGCTGTTTTTGGAATATTGCACATCACTGTGTTGTTTAACACGAAGAATATAACACCCTGTCCTCCAGCTCGTTTCAAGTCTGCTCTGTCACTGACCCGTTCCCTCTCTCCCTCTCTCGGTCTTGCACAACATCTGAGAGGTCCGCCGTGAGAGTCTGCAGAGCGGTACAGAGGTCTGCTCCTGCTTCCCAAGACTACCCTTCCGGGAGAAGCTGCAGAGCAGCAGAACTTTGCCCCTTGTTCATTGTACCTGTTCTTGTTGACCTGCTTTCCCTGTTTCACTTATTCTAGTCACCAAATAAACAAGCCCTTGTATTTGGCAACTCTGAATCCAACTCTCTTGTGTCGTTGCGTTTGGGGTCGGTGTCAAACCATAACATTACTAGATAGATTTTCCTTTTCTAAATGTCTGTATATTTTGCGAGAGGCGACCATTTTGGAAAACCTTGAATCATGGGAATTGTAATTTTTTGCGGCCATTTTGTAGTGGACTTCCAGAGCTCTGGATCTGCGTTGCAATTTTTCAAAACTACACTTCCTGAAGAGATCTATGGGGTTCAAGGTTCATAGTTCTGTATGCATTATTTTAATAACTCATATTATTCGGGATAATATACCACAAAATGTAACGTTATTGACAAATATTGAAATGCAGTTATTTTCTCTTCCCTATTGTTAGCATGCAGCAACAATTAGATCAGAAATTTGTTTCAAAATGGTTGCACTGTGGTGAAAATAAAAAAGTACAGTCGATTTCATTATCTGCACGCCTGGTGATACTAAATCCAAATTGAACTCTGCCATTTGAAAGATAATATATGTATATGTAGCAGTCTGGAAAATATGGTATATTATTCAGAACTGCTGACTGTGTTTATATCCCTTTTTGTACACAAAGACATTCTAACTAGTGTCATTGATTCACACGAACAATGACACAAACGCCCCGTCCAAAGAGCATGTGAATACGGATCATAAATGACAGTATTGATTCATATTTTACAGTGCGTCCCCCTTGTGACTGGCAGGCGGGACCAGCAGGGGGCAGTAGCAGGCAGAGAGTGGCGGAGAGAGCTGAGAGATGATAAAGGGAGGAGCCGAGCGGAAGTCGTTCTCTTCTCGGCAGTGAACTTGACCACGAGAAGTCACGTCTAACGGGGGAGCTCTAGACAGCCCCGTTGCTGACGTTTATGCCGGAGTGCCCCGGGAGAGGACAACGGGTGATAGGAAGTACTGGCTAGTGGATACGATATCCTAGCAGTACCAGTGTTATGACATGAACAATAAGTGCAGAGTCAGGCACTAACAGTCGAGTTATACCTAGTTACAGTGAGCGGTATAGGTAGCGTGCGGCTAAGGATCACAGTAGCATTGCTCGTGTTATACTTAGTTACAGTGACGGTATAGTCTGCGTGCCAGAGACGTGCAGGACCTCCAAGCAGTCTGCCCGGGCGTCAACAGCTGTCTGCACCGGAGAGCAGCAGCACACCTGCTCCAGGCTGCCTGCAGGACACGGGGAGTTCTTTACCACCAGCAGAGTTCGCCCAGCACCAGCTCAGCCAGCACTGCCTCTCTGCTATAGCTCCGCCTGCTAGCACCTGCGGCGCGAGTGTTCGACGCCATCTTGCCACCAGGACGGTGGTGGAGCGGCGCGGCCGCCATTTTGGTAGAGTAAACATTAGGGCTTCGGCGCCCAGGATCCTATCGTACATTACACAGTGTGTCGCAGCCTACGGGCGAAGCTGGTGTTTGCTAACCACAGTGCATAGGGGTACCCCATAAACATTACATGCCGGCATTAGCATAGGGCTTTTGTTTTGGTAATTGTGGGCCCACACTTTTGGTTTTATTTCCTTTTCTTTGAGCGTGATACAATGTGTGTGTAATATTACTTTCCCATCTATTTAACCCTTCCCCTCTTGGGGGTAAACGTAACGCTGCCATATAAGTAAAGCCTAAGAAGAGGTATTATTATTGGTACTAGCCCAGACGTGGGTAAGGAGTCAAGTATATTGAAGTCTACAATATCTGGGTCTATTAACTTTGGGTCTGCAATACCTGAGTCTATACTGTGTGGGTGTACAATATAAGTGTTTGCAAGGTATTGAATTACAACTTGAGTAATAGTAGAACTACCTTCCGTGGACCCATTGCTATTAAATATTTGTAGATGACCAGTCTTTAAATAACAGTAAAGGATGTAGATGGGAGTCTTGTGTGTGTGTCTTTCATTATTTCTAACCCTAACCCTAACCCTTTGCTACGGGTAATATATGTAATCGTAACCCCTTGCTATTCTACCTTTTCCATTTCCATTGTAAGGGTTCTGGTCGTCTCACATAAGGGAGGGTACTGCTTGCGGGGGGAACCCAGTTATTTCTCTACCATCCGGTCAGTAGGTGTGGGAGGGAAAAGGGGCAACTGTGGAGGGTGAGGGTGTGTTGGGGAGTACTGCGGACTACTCCAGAGAGAGGGAGGAAGACCAGAGTACCGGACCAGGTTTGTAAACCCTGGGCCTCATTCACCCCCACTACCAGCCTCCAGTTGACGCTCCGGACCCCAAAGACGGAGGTGCAGCTGGCCAGGGTGCTACTGTGTCTCGCTACCTATTGACCGCACCCCACAGTTCCCACGAAGCAGGGATAATCCACCCTGCTACATTTGGCGTCACGAACAGGATCAACATCCTACTCCACTCCCTTGTAAGTGACGACCCAGAGACCTGAGATGTCGGACAACGACACCCCGAAGCCCGATGCCAAAGCCGGGCCGTTCCGGGTGACGCAAGGAGGTGACTCGCCGCCCCCGCTCAAAGAGGAAGAGGGGGGAGCCGAGACGGTGCAGACCTTGACCGCCGAAGTGGAGTTCCTAAAGGGTCAACTCCAAGACCAGGCGGAAGCCCTAGACCACCAACACGAACAACTGGAGCAGGCCAGGCACCGAGAGTCGCTTGCCTTGGCCCAGGCCATGATCCAACAGCTTCCCCCAGCGCCCCTCCCGGTGGTGTACGTCCAACGAGAGCGGAAGTGCAGCGAATTTGGAGGTGAACAGGAGAGGGGGGAACTGCCTGTAGAGGACTGGATCCAGGCAATGAGGGCCCATCTCCGTGCCAGTCGAGTGCCCGAGGAGGAACAAGCGGAGGTCGTACAGCTCCACCTCAAAGGCGAGGCGAAGCAGACGGTACGCTTCCTGACGGAGGGAACCGCCCCCGACACGGAAGCCTTGTTCAAGATACTCGAAGAAACCTATGGGGACAAGGTCCCGGTCAGCGTCCGCCTGGGGGAGTTCTTCGACCGAAAACAGGCCGCCGGAGAGACCGTACGCCAGTTCGCCTACGACCTGCAGGAGAGGATCCGTCGCCTACGACGTCGGGCGCCCGCGCTGGTCGCCGACGCCACCGCCCTGCTGCAGGAGCGGTTTGTGGTGGGCCTCAGGGACGATGCCCTGAGGAGAGAAATGCGGAAGTACATGAGGGAGGACGGGACGCGGCCATTTCCCCAGGTACTGCAGGCGGCGATCGATTGGACGGAGGACGAGCTGGTCCACCCCGCCGACAAGGGTCCCCCCCGGGGTTTAGTACACGCCGCGGCTGGAGAGGGACGGGAGACCCCGCCGAGCGTTGACTCACTGCGGGAGACTATTCGGCAGATCCAGGCGGGACTGGAGCAACTAGGCGCGCGCCAGGAACAACTGGCTCAGACCTTCTCACGGGAGCGGGACGCGCCCCGGAGAGGCGCCACCGGACGGCGACGCCGAGACGACGCGACGCGAGAACCCCGCCGAGACGAAGACGGCCGGCTGATCTGCTATGCCTGCAATCAGCCGGGCCACATCAGCAGAGACTGCCCCCGCTCGGCCGGCGAGCCACGCCCCGCCTCTACTCCCAACCCCGAAGCTCCGGGCTCGTCAGGGTACCGACCCGGAGCACGAAGGACAGTCGACGCCGTCGTAACCGGAGTCGCCGGCGCGGCCGCGGAGGGCACCGAGACGCAAGACGCGCAAGGGGAATGCCTCACACTAGACGTCCAGATCGACGGGGTCGAGACCCGCTGCCTCTTCGACACCGGCGCCGAAGTCACCACCATGTACGAGAGCCACTTTCAAAGACACTTCCCGAAGTCAAAGTTGACCCCCGCCAACTGGATCACTCTCATCGCCGCCAACGGGTTGGAGATCCCAGTGGTGGGGTGTCTCTACGCCGAAGTGAAGTGCCTAGATATGACATTCACGGGGAAATGCATATTCATACTAAAAGACGACCCAGGCCGAGGGGACCTAGGAGACGCTGTCCAGGGACTGCTGGGCATGAACGTGCTCGGCGGGGTAGACGGCCTGTTCGCAGGGATCAAGGGGATGCGGCCGGTGAACCGAAGACGTGTCGAAGCTAGAAGCATCGCCATTCGCCGTGTGGTCGCCGTCCTGGCCCAAGAAGGCCGAGAGTGTACCGCCCCGGGAAAGATGGGGTACGTCAAGGTGGCCGGCAGAGAGTCTGTGGTCATTCCCCCGCACAGCGAAATGGTCGTCTCAGGCCGTTGCGCGACGACAGCGGGGATGCGGCGTCCCGTGATGCTGGAGAACACGCCGAGTGCCAACCTGCCTCCCGGACTATTGGTGGCGAACGTGGTGACCTACGCCCAACAGGGGACAGTGCCTGTGCGGGTGTTGAACCCGACCGACGTCGAGATTGTGCTCTGACCCCGGTCCAGACTGGCAGAGATTCACTGTCCCCGCCAGGTACGGCCCCAGGAGAGGGTGACCGTAGAGGAAGTAGACGGAGGCGTCCGAGTGACGGCGATTGAGACTCGAGCCAGCCCGCCAGAGGCAGAGCCGGACGGGAAGACCCACAGGCTCGCCGTGGACGTACAGGCGAACCTGCAGGATCTCACACCGGCCCAAGTGAGCCGGCTGAATCAAGTATTGGAGAAACACAAGGCGGTGTTCTCCGTTGACGACGGGGACTATGGTTACACAACCACGGTCACACACTACGTCCCCACTGGTGACGCACACCCGGTCAAGCAACGGCACCGCCGAATACCGCCCCACGTGTTCCAAGAAGTAAAGAGACACGTGCAAGATCTGGTGAACCTGGGTGTCCTGGTAGAGAGCTGCAGTCCGTGGGCGTCACCAGCCGTGATCGTCATAAAGAAAGACGGCTCCGTGCGGTTCTGCTGCGATTACCGCCGCCTAAATAACGTGACACACCGGGATGCCTACCCCCTACCTCGTATCGAGGAGTCCCTAGACGCCTTGGGGCAAGCCAAGATCTTCTCCTCGCTCGATCTCACCGCCGGCTACTTCCAGGTGGCGGTGAAAGAGGAAGACCAAGAGAAGACGGCTGTCACGACGCCCTTCGGCCTCTACCAGTGGACTCGTATGCCCTTCGGACTGTGTAACGCACCAGCGACGTTCCAGCGGTTGATGACCGCCGTGCTGGGGGACCTGGCCTTCGACGTCCTACTCGTCTACCTAGACGACGTCTTGGTGTTCGCCAGCGACTTCGAGAGCCACTGTCAGAAGCTGGACCTGGTGTTTGGACGGCTTCGGGAGCATGGACTCAAGCTCAAGCCCCGGAAGTGCTTCCTTCTGAAGACCGAAGTCAAGTTCCTGGGACACGTGGTCTCCGCGGCCGGCATACAGGTCGACACCGACAAAGTGAAGGCGTTGGAGGACTGGCCGGCGCCACGCTCGGCGAAGGAAGTGAGGCAGGTGATCGGGTTCCTGTCCTATTATCGGCGGTTCGTGCCCCACTTCGCCCAGGTGGCCCAGCCACTGCACGCCCTGATGGGGAAAGAAAAAAGGGGTTCGCCAAGGGCCGGCCCGAGGCCTTCAAGTGGACGCCGCAGTGTCAGACGGCCTTCGACCATCTGCGGCAGTGCCTCTTGACACCCCCGGTGCTGGCCTACCCCGACCTCCAGCTCCCCTTCATAGTGACCACCGACGGGAGTTACTTGGGACTGGGAGCGGTACTCAGTCAGAAACAGGAGGGCGTAGAGCGAGTCATCGCCTTTGCGAGCCGAGGCCTGCGTGGGTCCGAAAGGAATGACCAAAATTATAGTGCGTTCAAGCTGGAACTCCTCGCCCTGAAGTGGGCGGTCACCGAGAAGTTCAGAGACCTCTTGATGTACGCCCAGTTCACCGTGATCACCGACCACAACCCGTTGAGACACCTCGGCACGGCCAACCTGGGAGCAGTGGAGCAGCGGTGGAACGCTCAGCTCGCGGAGTTTGACTTCGTGGTGCACTACAAACCTGGTCGACTCAACCAGAACGCAGACGCTCTGTCTCGCATGCCGATGCGATCAGAACCTGAAGTGGAAGACACTGAGAAAGACTTCCTAATGATAGCCGCGGCTGGCACCCACACCCGTCAGGGTCTCCAGGAACGGGCCACTCCATTGTCCGTCCCCGCCCCAGTCGCCCGCGAGGGCTACGTCGTGGTCCCAGCGGAGGAAGTGCGGGCCCTGCTGTGCCCTGGGAGACCGACAGAGACGCGGGAGGTCTCGAGTGTCGGCGCACGACGGATAGCGGCACAGAAGGGGAACAGCGGATATGACTGGGCGGAAATGCGGCAGCTCCAGGCGGACGATTCCGAGTTGGGTCCGGTGTGGCGGGCGGTGACACAGGGGGTCCCCCCCACTAAGGTACAGCTGAAGGAAGGAGACCCGAAACTCCGCAAGTTATACGGGCAGTGGGAACGACTCCGTCTGCATCAGCAAGTGCTGTTTCGGCGCGTAAGCGATCCCCGGGATGGAGAGGAGGTTCTCCAGCTGGTGGTGCCCACAGCCCTGCGAAGGAGGATCTACGAGACCCAGCACGAAGACGCGGGACACTACGGGGGACAGGGGACGGTGGTCCTGATGAGGCGAGGTTACTACTGGATCGGAATGGCAGAAGAGGTGAAGCAATGGGTGAAGCGATGCAAGCGATGTGCATTAGCCCGCGACGTGTTCCCTAAAGCCCAGGCCCAGATGACCTGCACTAACGTGACGGCACCCATGGAGGTCCTGGCCATGGACTTCACCGTGTTGGAGAGGTCGGTGGGTGGCTACGAGAACGTACTGGTGCTGACCGATATGTTTACCAGATTCACTATTGCCGTACCGACCAAAGACCAGACTGCGAAGACCACCGCCGCTGCCATCATCAAGTACTGGTTCGTGTACTACGGTTGCCCTGCCCGACTCCATGCCGATCAAGGGCGAAATTTCGAGTCGAGCGTCATCAAGGAGCTCTGCCGACTGTATGGGATTTCAAAGAGCCGCACCACGCCCTACCATCCCCAGGGGAATGGGCAGTGCGAGAGATTCAATCGGACAATGCACGACATGCTGCGTAGTCTGCCCGCAGAGAAGAAGCGGGACTGGAAGGAGCACCTACCCGAGTTGGTACTTACATACAATTGCCACGAGCACTCCTCCACTGGATACTCTCCCTTCTACCTGCTCTTCGGGAGGGACGCTAGGATGCCCCGAGATGTCCTAGGGGGCAGAGACGTCATTGAGGAGGGGGCGGCAGACCTAGATGAGTGGGTGCAGAGTCACCACGAGCGACTAAAGGCCGCCGCGGAGGCCGCTGAGGCCACGGCGAAGCAGGCATCCCATCGACGCAAGAGAATTTACGACAGGAAGAGCAGAGGTGCACTCCTGCGGGCCGGAGACCGGGTCCTGATACGCGACCACCGAATCCGGGGCCGTAATAAGATACAAGACAAGTGGGAGCCTACGTCATATGTGGTGGTTAAGCAGAGCCACGAAGGGACGCCCGTGTTCACGGTCAGGCCCGAAGCAGGGGGTCCAGAAAGGACCGTGCATCGAGACCAGCTCAAGACCTGTCCCTTCCCGGCTTCTGACCCGGAAGTGCGGGGGAGGGCCCCTCGACAGATCCCGGTGGCACCGCGGAGCTCGTCCGAATCAGACATCGGAGGTGCTTTCGGGCACCGGCGGGAACCGCATCCTAGGGCGTGTAACCACCCCGGTCCCCTGCGGGACGCCCCTGAGGAGGCCGTAAGCGCCGAGTCAGAGGTGGAGTCGACCCCTTCAGGAGAGGAGGGGGAAGGCGGCGGAGACGGAGTCGAAGAGGAGGCCGCGGGCGGTCCATCGATGGCCCCGGAGGGTGAGGCCGTGGTCCAGGACCCGCCGACAGACACTGAGGAATCCGACACGGAATCGGAGGCGGGGGAGGTGGAACCCCCCAGAGTGGAGGCCGCTCGGCCCCAGAGGAGCACCAGAGGTCGGCTACCCGCTCGGTATCGCCAGGACTACGTGCTCAAGAGCGTGTTCGCGGAACAGTGTGTCCAACTCCTGAGGGAGTGTGTAAAACTGTTGGCATAATGTGTAATTGTCAACCGATGTGTGAAACTGTTGGTCTCAGGACCGTTTTCATGCATGCGTTTGTTTTTGTTGTTTTGTTGTTAACTTGCAGAGGACTTAGCAAGTTCAAAGTGGGGGGAAATGTAGCAGTCTGGAAAATATGGTATATTATTCAGAACTGCTGACTGTGTTTATATCCCTTTTTGTACACAAAGACATTCTAACTAGTGTCATTGATTCACACGAACAATGACACAAACGCCCCGTCCAAAGAGCATGTGAATACGGATCATAAATGACAGTATTGATTCATATTTTACAGTGCGTCCCCCTTGTGACTGGCAGGCGGGACCAGCAGGGGGCAGTAGCAGGCAGAGAGTGGCGGAGAGAGCTGAGAGATGATAAAGGGAGGAGCCGAGCGGAAGTCGTTCTCTTCTCGGCAGTGAACTTGACCACGAGAAGTCACGTCTAACGGGGGAGCTCTAGACAGCCCCGTTGCTGACGTTTATGCCGGAGTGCCCCGGGAGAGGACAACGGGTGATAGGAAGTACTGGCTAGTGGATACGATATCCTAGCAGTACCAGTGTTATGACATGAACAATAAGTGCAGAGTCAGGCACTAACAGTCGAGTTATACCTAGTTACAGTGAGCGGTATAGGTAGCGTGCGGCTAAGGATCACAGTAGCATTGCTCGTGTTATACTTAGTTACAGTGACGGTATAGTCTGCGTGCCAGAGACGTGCGGGACCTCCAAGCAGTCTGCCCGGGCGTCAACAGCTGTCTGCACCGGAGAGCAGCAGCACACCTGCTCCAGGCTGCCTGCAGGACACGGGGAGTTCTTTACCACCAGCAGAGTTCGCCCAGCACCAGCTCAGCCAGCACTGCCTCTCTGCTATAGCTCCGCCTGCTAGCACCTGCGGCGCGAGTGTTCGACGCCATCTTGCCACCAGGACGGTGGTGGAGCGGCGCGGCCGCCATTTTGGTAGAGTAAACATTAGGGCTTCGGCGCCCAGGATCCTATCGTACATTACACAGTGTGTCGCAGCCTACGGGCGAAGCTGGTGTTTGCTAACCACAGTGCATAGGGGTACCCCATAAACATTACATGCCGGCATTAGCATAGGGCTTTTGTTTTGGTAATTGTGGGCCCACACTTTTGGTTTTATTTCCTTTTCTTTGAGCGTGATACAATGTGTGTGTAATATTACTTTCCCATCTATTTAACCCTTCCCCTCTTGGGGGTAAACGTAACGCTGCCATATAAGTAAAGCCTAAGAAGAGGTATTATTATTGGTACTAGCCCAGACGTGGGTAAGGAGTCAAGTATATTGAAGTCTACAATATCTGGGTCTATTAACTTTGGGTCTGCAATACCTGAGTCTATACTGTGTGGGTGTACAATATAAGTGTTTGCAAGGTATTGAATTACAACTTGAGTAATAGTAGAACTACCTTCCGTGGACCCATTGCTATTAAATATTTGTAGATGACCAGTCTTTAAATAACAGTAAAGGATGTAGATGGGAGTCTTGTGTGTGTGTCTTTCATTATTTCTAACCCTAACCCTAACCCTTTGCTACGGGTAATATATGTAATCGTAACCCCTTGCTATTCTACCTTTTCCATTTCCATTGTAAGGGTTCTGGTCGTCTCACATAAGGGAGGGTACTGCTTGCGGGGGGAACCCAGTTATTTCTCTACCATCCGGTCAGTAGGTGTGGGAGGGAAAAGGGGCAACTGTGGAGGGTGAGGGTGTGTTGGGGAGTACTGCTGACTGCTCCAGAGAGAGGGAGGAAGACCAGAGTACCGGACCAGGTTTGTAAACCCTGGGCCTCATTCACCCCCACTACCAGCCTCCAGTTGACGCTCCGGACCCCAAAGACGGAGGTGCAGCTGGCCAGAGTGCTACTGTGTCTCGCTACCTAGTGACCGCGCACCACAGTTCCCACGAAGCAGGGATAATCCACCCTGCTACATATATATATATAAATGTGCGAATTGGCTATAATAAGGTAATTTATAAGCCTGCTATTCTATATTCTATAATAATATTTCAAATTGCATTGGTCCGGATGGGAGAATTCAGTACTGTATCTACAGAACCTTCTGTTTAATCATCTTCCCTTTATTCATTTCCTTAGATTTGTTGTACATATGATCTCAAGAAGGTACTGAACAAGATCAGTGGCAGTTTCTAATGTTTGGTCATTATTAGCATGGTGTTATTCCCTGTCAAAGATGCAAAGAAAAATCATAATTCATATTCTCTTTTGTTTCATCACAATTTAAGCAAGCCTAGTAATATACACAATATTTCTGACACTTGGAATACATTCACTGAGGTCCACAGATGTCCCTATACCAAGAATATGCAAATTGACCTTGTAGAAGTGGAGCAATATTCCATTTACTTTTCCATTTATTTTAGGCGGATTTTCAGAAAATAGGCTCCGGGTGAAAGAGGTTAATCTCTCTAGTTTAGTTAGGATGTCTATTTGCTCCCATGTCTGCTTTTCTGCAGACATGGGAGAACCTTTTTAACCTCTGTCTCTGTCTCAACCGGTCCCATGGAACAGCTTCATACCGCCTTCTGTCTGGCCTGGAGTGCTGAACCTTCTGAGTGGCTTCTCCTGCCCCACGGGACATACGGCCCTGAGCTATTGTCTTGTATCTCACCCTGTATCCATACGCTTGCAGTAGTTCTTTCTATTACTCAATTTCACTATTTTCTTATATACTATGATTCTACTGTCACCATGTATGCATATGCTCACAACATATATTTATTGCTCCATCTCCGCCCACTACAAACATGGGAACTCTCTAACCCCCCCCCCCCCCCCAACCCCCCCCCCCCATCTTTTTGAGTGGTTGTCTCGTAGTGTTGACCAAGGTGGTGGATGTCTCGGGGTCTTGGCCAAGATTGCAGTGACTGTTCTACATGCACCACAAGGCCACGGATCAGCTTCTTACCATCTTCTGTCCGTGGTCTGTCAACATGGTTCAGACGTGGAGTTCATTGCTGGGTTAAGTACTTCTGTTCTATTCACATAATATGCTTACTACATATATATATTCTATTCACATATATACTTACCACTTGTATCTATTGCTATGTCCGCCCATCACAATCACGCAAACTGTCTAACGCCTGTCCCGTCTCCCTGTCTCCCTGTCTCTGGCTGTCTTGGAGTGATGACTGGAGTGTTGGACGTCCCGTGATGATGACCGGGAGGATGTGACCCTCTGCGCCGCCCCTTTGCCTAAAATAGATCCGCTATCAGCTCTATCTTTAATCTTTCAAAATGTTCAGTTGCTATCGCATGCACTCACTCACACATGTGAGTGCATGCTTTACCAACTGCTCGCCTGTTCTACTGCAACACTACTATCACCGACATCTAAGAAGGGAGATCCCCCCTTGAATGGCCCTTCTAAGGTTTCTCTCCTCCACATTGCCTGTAGTGCATTTTTTGCAGTGCAGTTTTAGTGAGTTTTTCCTTACCTTCGCGTGGGGTATGTCTGGGAGTGTTGCATTTATTTTGCATTTATTTTAAATTTTTTTGACTTTATGGTGTTTTGTTCTTGACCTATTGTGGTGTTTCTTCTTGAATTGTTTAAAGAAGATGTGTCCGGCCCATGGGGACATTACCGTGTGTTGTCTGGCCTTACAAATACATTTGATTTTATTTATTAAATCAGCTTGATTGGGACATACTGTTTTTATTTAAAAACATGAAATAATGTTTTGAATATAGTCAGTAAATAAATAAATGCAAATACTATATTTAAACCAGTTATATCATTATTAAAAGTGTAAATCCTAATTAAATCAATGAGTAATTCATAATGTTTTCCATACCTGAGCAGGTGAGGCCAACAGTCTTGCCAGGTGAGCTGGTGTTTCTACCTGAGTCAGAGGTGACACAGTCCAGGAGATGGGACTCGAGTTCTTTGGTCCCGATTGTAGCCTCTCCTTCTCCATAGAGCGCCCCCTGGAGGGCTGAAAGAGCCCCACAGCCAAGCTGCCTACAGACCACCTCTGCATCCTGCTTGTCAAAGTCAGCTTCACATAGTGACCTCCACGCCTGATCAGACTTCATCTCCACTCTGCCTGAACACAGACCAGATCCATTCACAAGCCTCACAGACTCTGTACACACACACACACACACACACACACACACACACACACACACACACACACACACACACACACACACACACACACACACACACACACACACACACACACACACACACACACACACACACACACACACACACACACACACACACACACACACACACACACACACACACACACACACACACACACACACAGACGCACACACACACACACACACACACACACAGTCAGAGAGAGAAAAAAGAGTCAGAAACAGAGAGTGAGAGCAGAGCATGTCTGCAGAGTGTAGTACCAAATGAATACATTGAGGAATAAAAAAAAAAAAAGACTAGACACAGCGGATCAATTTAGCCACTTTACATATTGAGCGTCATTATGTCAAATGTCCTATGTCACTGGTAATACCGGTGTTGTCATGAGTTTATTAGTCATGGGAAATTTCACATCACCGCGGCAACCTTAGTCCGGTCTCATTATTCTGACAAATCCACACGCAGGCTGATGCATTGTCAGCAATTCACATCAGCCATCTGGTGTCATACAGCTGTCTTAACGGATTTATTGATTTTAAATGCTCAAGAATGTTTTCTAATTACTCTGTTGCACTTGCCTAAGTCTATGTTAATTGATTTCTGTCAAAACTACCTGTAGGACTGACATCAAAACTACCTGTAGGACTGCATAAGTTCAGTTAAAAATAAATATATATATAGAGAGAGCACACGTACAGATGACAAGTATAGTATGAGAAGGTAGACTAGACATGTATATTCATAATTCATTATGTGCCAATATTAAATCGATTTGCTTTGAAGGCACAACAATTGCATTTCCAAATAATATTAGGTTAGAAAAAACCTTTGCTGGATTGAATGTTACTTCTTTTAACGTACGGTTATTTCTATAACCATAGTTATATGAGTATGGCGGACGCTCTGCGTCCTACTGGAATACAACCCTGTATCAGTACTAGCACTGAATAAATTTCCACATGCACCTTTACACCTATCCGCCTGGCCACACCCCCATCCGCTCCTATATAAGCAGGGGTGTGGTCATACTAACAGCTCCTTCCCCAGACTTTCACCACAAGGCGAAAACCACGGGGTCCTCAGTGCGTCCGACGCAGAGCGTCCGCAGGGCGAAGGAGGACAGGAAGGGACTGGACCCCCCGGAAAAAAGGGGGCCTGATGAGGCCAATGACGCCGAAGCACCCCACCAGGCGGTCACTAGTGACACCACCCCCCACATCGCCAGCGTATTCGGACAGGGCCCATCCAAGAGCAGGCCCTTCCCTCCAACAGCACGCCGCCCCGAAGCACTCAAAAGGCTACACCCACAGCGGGACCAGACAGCGCACCGGGGAGACAACCATCAAGAGGTTGATCCCTCAATCCAGGCAACAGGCCACTCGATCCGAGCCTGGATCACTGCGGACTAGACAGGCGCCAAAGCGGTCTGCTGAAAACAGCACCCCGGTGGAAGGGGCGTATGCTGGTATGCTGTGCACCATGTCGCAGCCTCCACAAACCCCCCCCACCGACCGTCTAGAGGGGCCGAGGCAGAGAAGGCTGACACGATTGGCAGATGTCATGAAAGGTGCGGGGGCACACTCACAGGCAGACGGGGCCAAACCCGGCCTACCCCGAGAGTTGACTCCGCTACCAACACACCAGGGCACCAACCACCCCCTTGGTTCTAACATGAGGTGGTTGTTCCTATAACCCCCCAAGAAAAACTCCAAAACACAACTGCGGGTATACACTGGCTATTTTCAAGAAGGGGTTAACCCAGGCCAGCAGGTCAAAAATAAATCCAGACCTAAGCCCGGCGGACCGGGACGTACACAGGGATGCCAGAGGGATTCCACAAGAACCACCTCAACAGCCCCCTCCCAGCCCCGCCAAGCAGGAGAAGAGAGGGGCGAAAAAGAATAGAGAATGACCAGGCTCCTTTAGCACAGCGCAAGGTACAACTTAAACTCTGAGGAGACTCCCTCACTGAGAGGGAGGCTCTGAACTCACCGAGGAGGCTCTGAAACTCCCTGAGGAGGAGGCTCTGAAACTTTGAGGAGGCTCCCTCACTGAGAGAGAGGCTCTGAACTCACCGAGGAGGCTCTGAAACTCCCTGAGGAGGAGGCTCTGAAACTTTGAGGAGGCTCCCTCACTGAGAGGGAGGCTCTGAACTCACCGAGGAGGCTCTGAAACTCCCTGAGGAGGAGGCTCTGAACACAACATGGACCAAACAACAGTGAAGGATAACACGCAGTGACACAATCACGAACGTCTCCATAACATCAACCCTGCAACGCCCAGGCCGACCCGGCAATTTCCCCCCGAAAAAGCACAAGTCGCCCCTGCAGCTCACCATCTCACGACGGGAGCGAGCAGAGGTGAAGAGCTTGCGTCTCAGATCCTCCGCAACCAGAGGAGCCGTCGACCCATCAGCCGACGGCCCACCGAGGAACCAGAGCTGGACCTACGCCATCTCACAGGGGACGGCCTTGGTGCAACAGCTCCTCAGACAGGCAAACTCTCCACCGGACGCCGCCCAGGTGCGTCTGACTGCCACGACCGTATGGAAAAGGGGCGGGACTTAAGTGTAGGGCCGGGGCAAACATAGACCAATGAAAGCCGATATGAGTCCAATGGTGCCACCCACGAGTCTCTTGAGTCTTCCTGAGATATGAAAGGGAGTGTGGGTGTGGTTTCAGAATAGGGTCGTGTTTAACCCAGACCAATTCATGTATAAGTCTGTACTGAGATGATTGACACCTCCCATAGTTGTGTCTCTGTGTGTTTCTCCAGTGGAAGTGTATGAGGCTCATTCATGGTCCTGTCTCTTTTTTTTTTTTTTTTTTTTTTTTTTACTTTGACCAGTCAGCTGGTTCTTTTAGCGTTTATCGCTTTTTCTGGTCAAGTGTGACCGACAGAAACAGGTTGAATGGGGTATAGATGGGGGGAAAGACACTCTGAGAAAATACGGCGAGTCCGGGAGTCGAACTCGTGTACCCCAGATCCGTGACGCGCACGGTTGTCCCCGACGCCGAAATAGCGTTCGAGGTACGCGGTGAGCTACTGGAGTTCCCCCCATGGTCCTGTCTCTTTAAGAGAATAAAGCTACAGTGGGGAGTCCATTCATGTGCAAAAAAGTTATGAAATCATATGGCATTATTAGAAGGATTTCTTCTCTTGTGAATCGCTCCTGTCTTTTGACACTTTATTATAGTTTGATATACCATTTATCGTATTGTAATATTATTTGGGACAGTACTTTTCCTACTTCTCTTCATAAACTTTTTATATTGCAAAATAAATTAATAAGGCTTGCCACTACTTCTAATCAATCTGCTCCTCTTTTTAGGCAACTTAAAATACTATCAATCTTTGATATTATTGTATACCAGATATGTATTGTTATGTTTAACTGCACCTTTAATTTAGATTTATTTCCTATTGTATTCCATAATTATTTCATGCCAAACTCCAGTATTCATTCATATCCAACAAGGCAATCAAATAATATTCATCATCATTTCTTCCACACAACATTAGGTCAGTTCAGTATAAGATTTAGAGTTCCTACAATTTGGAATTCAAACCTCTCTATAATAAAAAAAAGTGCTAATATATTTCATCACTCAAATCCAGGCTTAAATATTTGTTTTGACTAATTATTAATGTTGTTGTTTTTGTTATTATTATTAATATTAGTTCGATTATTATTGTTATTATTATTATTATTATTATTATTATTATTATTATTATTATTATTATTATTATTATTATTATTATTATTATTATTATTATTATTATTATAATATTATTATTATTATCTTAATATTATGAAAACATTTTATGAACTTATTTTACTTCACTTAAAAAGAAAAGTATCCAATGATTTAATTCATGAGTTGAGGCCCTGTATAGGTCCATCTGGGTCTCTTGCCTCTACTCAGCACCTTTATATACACTTTCTGTCATAGTCAATGTTTAATTGTTACTGTTTTGCTGAAATGGTGCAAAATAAAGAAATAAGTGTGTATGTGTAGCGTCACTGTCAAACAAATGCCAATCCTACGCTCTGGGAGGAGTAGCATTGTGAGAAAGTGGTGGAATAATAATAAAGAAGAATATATACGATAGATGACAAGAGTGTGTGTGACCTAAGTCACCTAATGAATGAACAAAGCAGATGTAAACCCACTGACAGTCATTGAGACAGAGGGTGAGACTGTAAAGATCAGCAGCTGAATGTGATGTTATTGTTTAGAGTTACCTGAGCAGGTCACGTTCAGGCTGACAGAGGTAGAATAATCAGACTCCACTGGTCCTCTACACTCCCTCAGTGCAGACTCAGAGCCAGAACAGTCAGTGTGAAACCACCATACACGTTGGTCAGAACCATGCAGCCTCTCTATTGAAACAGCAGAGCCACAGTCCAGCTGTCTGCACACTACAGCTGCGGTCTTCATGGTCCATGATGGTGATGACCACCTCTCTCTTGCAGGTCTCCAGTCTCCCTGGTGGTTGATCTCCACTCTCCCAGCACAGCGTCTGCCTCCGTCCACCAACCTCACATCATCATGTTCTGCACAGAAACAAGAGAAACTACATTTAGAGGCATGTTTATCTGTAATAAAAAATGGGATGTCATTAAATGTGTTGCTCCTAAATGCTGATAAAACTGATTTTCATCCTTCTCTCTCATTTGATTGACACATCAAAGATCACCTTCATCTTCGTAATATTTAAAACGTCTGATCTCTATTAACCCTTGTATGGTGTTTGCTTTTATGTTACTCACCCAAAGTTCATGGGTCTGGTGGACCGACAACAATATTGGGATTTTAAAACAATAAATCCATAACAATTTATATAAATAGATGATATTATATATGTTCATCTCAATTACAAGCAATTTAAAAAGCATATGTGCTTAATGTTTCGCATTTACCTCTGCTAGATCACATTTATGAATAAAAGTGCTATTTGTGATCAAATGTGATGTCTGTTCAAAGAAAATCCAGCATAATCGAGACATGAATTTAATAAATCAGGTTAATCTCGAAAGAGATAAATGAAACAAGGTGGAGGCAGACAGTGAAGGTACACAGTGAACCTCTCCCCCATGCTGCTATGATGCCCTCAGTTCCCCAAGGGCATCAATAAAGGAATATCTTATCTTAGTGTTACCTACTGATTTGTCACTTTGAACTGCATGGTATCTGGCCTCCTTGTGTGTATTTTATGCATGTATCCATACCTATTATTAATATTATTATTAGGGCTTTAGATAGAAGTCTACCTGAATACATCACTATTATTATTAGGGCTTTGGATTGAAGTTTATCTGAATACATCACTATTATTATTATTATTATTATTATTATTATTATTATTATTATTATTATTATTATTATTATTATTATTATTATTATTATTATTATTATTATTATTATTATTATTATTATTATTATTATTATTATTATTATTATTATTATTATTATTATTAGGGCTTTAGATATAAGTTTACCTG
This sequence comes from Notolepis coatsorum, assembly GCF_963971535.1. Taxonomy (NCBI): domain Eukaryota; kingdom Metazoa; phylum Chordata; class Actinopteri; order Aulopiformes; family Paralepididae; genus Notolepis; species Notolepis coatsorum. Next base: position 232,414 of record NC_140174.1, on the reverse strand, counting down.
AATACATTACTATTATAATTAGGGCTTTAGATATACGTTTATCTGAATACATCACTATTATTATTAGGGCTTTATATAGAAGTTTATCTGAATACATCACTATTATTATTAGGGCTTTATATAGAAGTTTATCTGAATACATCACTATTATTATTATTATTAGGGCTTTATAAAGAAGTTTACCTGAATACATCACTATTATTATTATTAGGGCTCCCACCTCTTGCAGAGACAAGTCGCATTTCTTTCCTCTCTCCCTAGGCCTTCAAGGCCGTTCCTACCGCCGCCTCTACTGCTCCATGGAGCCCGACGCTGCTGTGCTCTGCTTCGTGCCGGTGGCCGGACTATACTCAAATCAACTCTAAATGGATCTAATCAGTGGATTGCATATTTTCTTCAAGAAGCAGAATAAGGCTAACCCTCTCTGCCTATTGGGACATCATAATCGGGTTACCAACTTGAAGACGTGGTCATTTTTGGATTATCGAAGCTTTTGGACTGCAATAAGAAGATTTTGGATCTGTTTACCGTGCACAGGATCTACCAAAATGAACTGATAAGACACTTGGACACTTGGACTAATAATGCATTCAGTCATTTGGACGGAGTTGTTAAAACTCACTCCACTCAAATCAATAGAGTTATATTCCACTCTATTCAAATCAAATTTAAAGTGACGTGGCTGGGATAAATTGTGCCAGTCAGTCAGCCAAAACAAATTCCTGGACCAAGGTCGAACCGAGAGCTCTGGAGTCGAAGGCCCTCTGGGAGATAAGAGTGGCGAGCGGCTTCCCACACCCCCAATCCCTAGTCCCCCCCCCCCCCCCCTTCCTCTGCATTGGCGCTGCACTGTCGGCTGCCTCGTGTGAGGGAGACCTCCCCCACCCAGGACTTGGCTTGTGCACTCCCCCCCACCTTCCCCCCCCCCTCCCACTCCCCCCCCCCCCTACAGCCCTGTAACAACCCCAACCCACTCCCCCCTCCTTCCGTAAATGGCGCTGCCTATGACGGCTGCCAGTCTGTTTGCGGTGGTGAATATGCATATGTTTGTCTCAAGGCTCTGTACCATTATTACTATCTAAAATGTAATAATTGTGGAATATTACTGTAATGAGCTGTATGTGTATGATCCAAGCGTCCTATGATCCTCATAGGAGCATAACAGAAAAAAGCATTCCATGTGAAGGTATTCTGTATCTTTGCATGTCAACTAATAAAGAAACTTGAAACTTGAAACTATAGAAGTTTACCTGAATACATCACTATTATTATTATTATTATTATTATTATTATTATTATTATTATTATTATTATTATTATTATTATTATTATTATTATTATTATTATTATTATTATTATTATTATTATTATTATTATTATTATTATTATTATTATTATTATTATTATTATTATTATTATTATTATTATTATTATTATTATTATGGCTTTAGATATAAGTTTACTTGAATACATTACTATTATAATTAGGGCTTTAGATTGAAGTTTATCTGAATACATCACTATTATCATTAGGGCTTTATATAGAAGTTTACCTGAATACATCACTATTATTATTAGGGCTTTATATAGAAGTTTACCTGAATACATCACTATTATTATTATTATTATTATTATTATTATTATTATTATTATTATTATTATTATTAGGGCTTTAGATATAAGTTTACCTGAATACATCACTATTATTATTATTATTATTATTATTATTATTAGGGCTTTAGATAGAAGTTTATCTGAATACATCACTATTATTATTAGGGTTTTATATAGAAGTTTACCTGAATACATCACTATTATTATTATTATTAGGGCTTTATATAGAAGTTTACCTGAATACGTCACTATTATTATAATTATTATTATTAGGGCTTTAGATAGAAGTTTACCTGAATACATCACTAGTATCATTAGGGCTTACACTGCTAATAAACTATAATATATAGTTATGTAACACTGCTAATTCAACTATAATATACAACTATGTAACACTGTTAATTACACTATAATATATAATATACATTCTACATGCTGTTGTGACATGTTAGTGATGTTAATACTTGAAAACGTTTGAAATTAAAATCGCAACTATTATGCAACACACAATATTTATTTATGACCAGATGCCATTTCGGGACCGGTACCGGTCCGTCGGGTGGAACAGGTTAATTAAACTATACAACTATGTAACACTGTTAATTAAACTATAATATAGAGCTATGTAACTCTGCTAACTAAACTATAATATAGAGCTATGTAACACTTTTGATTAAACTATAATATAGAGCTATGTAACTCTGCTAACTAAACTATAATATAGAGCTATGTAACACTTTGAATTAAACTATAATATAGAGTTATGTAACACTGCTAATTAAACTATAATATAGAGCTATGTAACACTTTGAACTAAACTATAATATAGAGCCATGTAACACTTTTCATTAAACTATAATATAAAACAATGTAACACTGCTAACTAAACTATAATATAGAGCTATGTAACACTGCTAATTAAACTATAATATAGATCTATGTAACACTGCTAACTAAACTATAATATAAAACAATGTAACACTGCTAACTAAACTATAAAATAGAGTTATGTAACACTGCTAATTGAACTATAATATAGAGGTATGTAACACTGCTACCTAAACTATAATATAGAGCTATGTAACACTAGTAATTAAACTATAATATAGAGCTATGTAACACTGCTAACTAAACTATAATATAGAGCTATGTAACACTAGTAACTAAACTATAATATAGAGGTATGTAACACTGCTACCTAAACTATAATATAGAGCTATGTAACACTGCTAACTAAACTATAATATAGAGCTATTTAACACTAGTAACTAAACTATAATATCGAGCTATGTAACACTGCTAACTAAACTATAATATAAAACAATGTAACACTTTTAATTAACTGCATCGCATACTGCAGGATAAAGGCATTTTTGGCAGAATGAAATGTAGGCTACTTGACATGACATGTCTGTTTTTACGGGGGGCAGCTGCATTGGGGGACGCAGGACTCATCCTGGCCACGCCGGGCGGGGTCAGTCTTAACCTAGTGTCCACCAGGTGTCAGCCATGCTCTGCTGTACTGGTCACCTGTAGGCCCCAGCATTCCTAGGAAGCTCACTGGCGGCTGCCTCGACAGACCTGGCCCAGAACTTTCCGGTGTAAGAATGGGTGTGGCAGACTTAGGCCATGGTTAGACTAGTGTTTTTGTGGCTCGTTTTTATACGTTTTTGAATACGTTTGATGTCCCTATTACACAGAAATGCGTTTTTTGGTGTTTTTTGGCGGATACGGCTGAAACGCTAAATTGTGTTTGCGTTTTGGAGAACCCCTAAAAAACGCGCCGACAACAGCCGTGTAGTCAGCACGGAGCCGTTGTTGCGAAAACGCCCATGCGCAGTAGATACCATCTGCGTGCCCTTCCGGTGACAGCAGAGTTGTCCCAAACCAAATAGCTGCAGCTACTATGTGTTGTCAAGTTATTGTTATAAGGACCCCAGTCCAAGCTACAACAGTCTGCATTCCCTTAACAATTGTTTGTATTGAGCCGTATTGTATTGTACCCATATGCAATATGTTAAATAAAGTTTACATCCATTCATTCTGCTAGCATTACCGATTAGCACTGCCACTGGATAACATGAGCTAGTGTTAGCTATCAAACCCTGTTAGCTCAAAGCTCCTCTTTCAACTTAACAAGCATTAAACAAAATGGCCCAGTCATCTATTCACCTTTGTTTAATACACACAGCGTTGTCTCTAATGTTATCTAACCACTGATAGCTCCCGATATCATCAGTTTGGTGCTGGCTAAGTAGCGTGAGCTAACGTTAGCTTCTAGCCACAATGCTATACTGTTATAATGGCAAATTCCATTGACGTTAGCATGCAGCTAACAATGCTACCGATCTTTTTTTAGACTAAACTATTTGCTCTTGGTGGTCACTTGTGTTGATGTTAGTTTTGTTTCATCAACAAATGACAGGCAGAACACAGTGAATGTATCCGTTTTGTTTATTGCACTTTTATTAGGCTTTGCTGAAAAAGAATTGCTGCATTGAGTAAATAGGCAAGATGGTGGCGCGGCATAGGCGCCTGCCTTGTTGACATTTTTTTTGCTGGAGCTTCCAGGAAGTGTATTGGCACATTCAAGTTATGATTGGTTGAAATTGCCTTCATGTTCGCCACCTACTGCCACCTACTGCTTTGGCAGTGTACTACATCACTGTGCCCAGGTGACAAAAACGAAAGTGTGACTCGAGGCTGCCGCGTCGCGGCGAAACTCGTATGACAATGAAACGAAAATGAAACGAAAGGTGTAACCGCCGCCTTATTGTCACGGGGGGGGTCCACCCAGCGGGTGGGCCGTGACGGAGCTGTTTCGGACAGCTGGCCCTTGTGGCACCCTCTGTGACTTGTGCGTTTTGGAGTAACTGCACCCCACTACGCATGGTCGGAGTCCTACCTCCGCACCTCGTTAGGAGGGGCGAGGGGGCCGGGACCCCACCCCGTGTTTTTAATTTATCGCAAATTAATCACATTTTCTTTTCTTTTCTAAATCTACCTTAAATTGGTCTTTTTCAAGTTTTAATACTCTTATCAACATGAGTCAACAAATGCTTGCTTTATGGAGCCATTTAACACAAAAGGATGACCCTCATGTATTGCAAATTTGCATCAAATTCAAAACAGAGTGATGCACAAAATAACTTAAAAGAAAATAATAATTTAAAACAATGAATAAAGGACTCACACCCCCCCCCCCCTCTTTTTCTCTCACACACACACAAACACTCTCCCAGCTCTCTTTCTCTCTTGCCCCTTCCTCATCTCTCACCCCCCCTCTCTCTCTCTCTCTCTCTCTCTCACACACACACTTTGAGTCAGAAACAAACAAAGTATCAATGGGTCTCATTCTCCAACATTTTCCAAAGACTTCTCTTAGGGCAACCATCTTGGAACCGACTGAGACAGAATCGACGACAAGTTCACTCTGATTCCCCAATGCGTGGGGAAGATGTCTTAAGTGGCTCAAACGATCACAGCTGGGATGCCGGCGATGAGGAATGTCACTATGAATGCGCGTTCCTGTCTAGGTCATCCTCATACAAGACATGCCTCCGAGAGCTCCTTATAAGCCAGGCTCTGTGCCGTTTGCAAATGAAATCGCAAAAAGTCGAGAGTTTAGACACACCTGTCCAGCTCATTAAATGCAACTGATGCGATGCAGCCGTGTAAAAATGGTGGCGGAAGTGCTTTGCGACCGATCAAAATGAGATTAGATTAATGTATTGTCATCATATATACAGGCAAAAGTGTGCGGCTGGGTAGCGCAGTGGAGAATGCACTCGCCTACCACCGCAGAGACACTGGGATCGAATCCAGTCGTCCCTACTAACACAATTGGCAGTGTTAGTGGGTGGGAAGCCAGTGGGGTGTGTGTCCTGCACTGTAAACCCGCATGTTCAAAATAATCAATTAGTTTGAGTAGGGTATACTCAATATTCTATGAAAGTTCTACTAACTTGAATGTCTTGAGTTCGTGTGACGTGTTCTTATGTTTTGAGTAAATAAAACTCATAGTTTTTGATTGACTTGGAACTATTCACTTATTAAGTAAGTATAATGTAAAAGCATAACTTAAGTACAACTTAAGATAATTAAGTAGATACAGACTCTAAATCGCATTATGTTTTGAGTAAATAAAACTCATAGTTTTTGATTGACTTGGAATTATTCACTTATTAAGTAAGTATAATGTAAAAGCATAACTTAAGTACAACTTAAGATAATTAAGTAGATACAGACTGTAAACCGCATTATGTTTTGAGTAAATAAAACTCATAGTTTTTGATTGACTTGGAACTATTCACTTATTAAGTAAGTATAATGTAAAAGCATAACTTAAGTACAACTTAAGATAATTAAGTAGATACAGACTGAAAACCGCATTATGTTTTGAGTAAATAAAACTCATAGTTTTTGATTGACTTGGAATTATTCACTTATTAAGTAAGTATAATGTAAAAGCATAACTTAAGTACAACTTAAGATAATTAAGTAGATACAGACTGTAAACCGCATTATGTTTTGAGTAAATAAAACTCATAGTTTTTGATTGACTTGGAACTATTCACTTATTAAGTAAGTATAATGTAAAAGCATAACTTAAGTACAACTTAAGATAATTAAGTAGATACAGAGTGTAAACCGCATTATGTTTTGAGTAAATAAAACTCATCTTTTTTGATTGACTTGGAACTATTCACTTATTAAGTAAGTATAATGTAAAAGCATAACTTAAGTACAACTTAAGATAATTAAGTAGATACAGACTGTAAACCGCATTATGTTTTGAGTAAATAAAACTCATAGTTTTTGATTGACTTGGAATTATTCACTTATTAAGTAAGTATAATGTAAAAGCATAACTTAAGTACAACTTAAGATAATTAAGTAGATACAGACTGTAAACCGCATTATGTTTTGAGTAAATAAAACTCATAGTTTTTGATTGACTTGGAATTATTCACTTATTAAGTAAGTATAATGTAAAAGCATAACTTAAGTACAACTTAAGATAATTAAGTAGATACAGAAATGCAGTTATTTTCTCTTCCCTATTGTTAGCATGCAGCAACAATTAGATCAGAAATTAGTTTAAAAACGGTTGCATTGTGGTGAAAATAAAAAAGTACAGTCGATTTCATTATCTGCACGCCTGGTGATACTAAATCCAAATTGAACTCTGCCATTTGAAAGATAATATATGTATATATATATATAAATGTGCAAATTGGCTATAATAAGGTAATTTATAAGCCTGCTATTCTATATTCTATAATAATATTTCAAATTGCATTGGTCCGGATGGGAGAATTCAGTACTGTATCTACAGAACCTTCTGTTTAATCATCTTCCCTTTATTCATTTCCTTAGATTTTTTGTACATATGATCTCAAGAAGGTACTGAACAAGATCAGTGGCAGTTTCTAATGTTTGGTCATTATTAGCATGGTGTTATTCCCTGTCAAAGATGCAAAGAAAAATCATAATTCATATTCTCTTTTGTTTCATCACAATTTAAGCAAGCCTAGTAATATACACAATATTTCTGACACTTGGAATACATTCACTGAGTTCCACAGATGTCCCTAGATACCAAGAATATGCAAATTGACCTTGTAGAAGTGGAGTAATATTCCATTTACTTTTCCATTTATTTTAGGCGGATTTTCAGAAAATAAGCTCTGCGTGGAAGAGGTTAATCTCTCTAGTTTAGTTAGGATGTCTATTTGCTCCCATGTTTGCTTTTCTGCAGACATGGGAGAACCTTTTTAACCTCTGTCTCTGTCTCAACCGGTCCCATGGAACAGCTTCATACCGTCTTCTGTTTGGCCTGCAGTGCTGAACCTTCTGAGTGGCTTCTCCTGCCCCCATCTTCTGTCCGTGGTCTGTCAACATGGTTCAGACGTGGAGTTCATTGCTGGGTTAAGTACTTCTATTCTATTCACATAATATGCTTACTACATATATATATTCTATTCACATATATGCTTACCACTTGTATCTATTGCTATGTCCGCCCATCACAATCACGCAAACTGTCTAACGCCTGTCCCGTCTCCCTGTCTCCCTGTCTCTGGCTGTCTTGGAGTGATGACTGGAGTGTCGGACGTCCCGTGATGATGACCGGGAGGATGTGACCCTCTGCGCCGCCCCTTTGCCTCAAATAGATCCGCTATCAGCTGTATCTTTAATCTTTCAAAATGTTCAGTTGCTATCGCATGCACTCACTCACACATGTGAGTGCATGCTTTACCAACTGCTCGCCTGTTTTACTGCAACACTACTATCACCGACATCTAAGAAGGGAGATCCCCCCTTGAATGGCCCTTCTCCTCCACATTGCCTGTAGTGCATTTTTTCCTATTGCTTAGTTTTAGTGAGTTTTTCCTTACCTTCACGTGGGGTATGTCTGGGAGTGTTGCATTTATTTTGCATTTATTTAATTTCTTTTTTACTTTATGGTGTTTTGTTCTTGACCTATTGTGATGTTTCTTCTTGAATTGTTTAAAGAAGATGTGTCCAGCCCATGGGGACATTAACGTGTGTTGTCTGGCCTTACAAATACATTTGATTTTATTTTATTTTATTTATTAAATCAGCTTGATTGGGACATACTGTTTTTATTTAAAAACATGAAATAATGTTTTGAATATAGTCAGTAAATAAATAAATGAAAATACTATATTTAAACCAGTTATATCATTATTAAAAGTGTAAATCCTAATTAAAGCAATGAGTAATTCATAATGTTTTCCATACCTGAGCAGGTGAGGCCAACAGTCTTGCCAGGTGAGCTGGTGTTTCTATCTGAGTCAGAGGTGACACAGTCCAGGAGATGGGACTCGTTGCCTTTACACTGGAGTTCTTTGGTCCCGATTGAAGCATCTCCCTCTCCATAGAGCGCCCCCTGGAGGGCTGAAAGAGCCCCACAGCCAAGCTGCCTACAGACCACCTCTGCATCCTGCTTGTCAAAGTCAGCTTCACATAGTGACCTCCACGCCTGATCAGACTTCATCTCCACTCTGCCTGAACACAGACCAGATCCATTCACAAGCCTCACAGACTCTGTACACACACACACACACACACACACACACACACACACACACACACACACACACACACACAGACACAGACACACACGCGCGTGCGCGCACACACACACACACACAGTCAGAGAGAGAAAAAAGAGTCAGAAACAGAGAGTGAGAGCAGAGCATGTCTGCAGAGTGTAGTACCAAATGGATACATTGAGGAATTAAAAACAGACTAGACACAGCGGATCAATTTAGCCACTTTACATATTGAGCATCATTATGTCAATTGTCCTATGTCACTGGTAATACCGGTGTTGTCATGAGTTTATTAGTCATGGGAAATTTCACATCACCGCGGCAACCTTATTCCGGTCTCATTATTCTGACAAATCCACACGCAGGCTGATGCATTGTCAGCAATCAGCCATCTGGTGTCATACAGCTGTCTTAACGGATTTATTGATTTTAAATGCTCAAGAATGTTTTCTAATTACTCTGTTGCACTTGACTAAGTCTATGTTAATTGATTTCTGTCAAAACTACCTGTAGGACTGACATCAAAACTACCTGTAGGACTGCTGTTCATAAGTTCAGTTAAAAATAAATATATATATAGAGAGAGCACATGTACAGATGACAAGTATAGTATGAGAAGGTAGACATGTATATTCATAATTCATTATGTGCCAATATTAAATCGATTTGCTTTGAAGGCACAACAATTGCATTTCCAAATAATATTAGGTTAGAAAAAACCTTTGCTGGATTGAATGTTACTTCTTTTAACGTACGGTTATTTCTATAACCATAGTTATATGAGTATGGTGGACGCTCTGCGTCCTACTGGAATACAACCCTGTATCAGTACTAGCACTGAATAAATGTCCACATGCACCTTTACACCTATCCGCCTGGCCACACCCCCATCCGCTCCTATATAAGCAGGGGTGTGGTCATACTAACAGCTCCTTCCCCAGACTTTCACCACAAGGCGAAAACCACGGGGTCCTCAGCGCGTCCGACGCAGAGCGTCCGCCATACTCATATAACTATGGTTATAGACATAACCGTACGTTATATATCTTATGGCTACCGCTCTGCGTCCTACTGGAATACAGGAGCTGAGCAGAGCGGAAGCTCGACAAATACACCCGCTGAGGCCCCCCACAACCATCAGAACCGGGGAGGACCCGAGCCCCCCGGACCCCCCTAGTGGAGGATGGGAGGGAATCGGATCCGACTGTGCGAAGAGGGGTCTAGCAACTCAAACACACAGGGTGAGCAGACCGTGGGACTTACCTCCACATAAGAACCCACGACTACACAAACGCGCAACCCACACGCCACTAGGGAACGAACGGGAATTAAATAAAAAAAGCCAGTCACAACCCCCAACATCACGGGGTCAAGGGCAAACCCAACCCTGTGGCAAGGCCGTAGCAGCGGAGTGCAAAGGAGGACAGGAAGGGACTGGACCCCCCGGAAAAAGGGGGGCCTGATGAGGCCAATGACGCCGAAGCACCCCACCAGGCGGTCACTAGTGACACCACCCCCCACATCGCCAGCGTATTCGGACAGGGCCCATCCAAGAGCAGGCCCTTCCCCCCAACAGCATGCCGCCCCGAAGCACTCAAAAGGCTACACCCACAGCGGGACCAGACAGTGCACCGGGGAGACAACCATCAAGAGGTTGATCCCTCAATCCAGGCAACAGGCCACTCGATCCGAGCCTGGATCACTGCGGACTAGACAGGCGCCAAAGGGGTCTGCTGAAAACAGCACCCCGGCGGAAGGCGCGTATGCTGGTATGCTGTGCACCATGTCGCAGCCTCCACAACCCCCCCCCCCCCCCCCCCCCAACCGTCTAGAGGGGCCGAGGCAGAGAAGGCTGACACGATTCACGATTGGCAGATGTCATTAAAGGTGCGGGGGCACACTCACAGGCAGACAGGGCCAAACCCGGCCTACCCCGAGAGTTGACTCCCCTACCAACACACCAGGGAACCAACCACCCCCTTGGTTCTAACATGAGGTGGTTGTTCCTATAACCCCCCAAGAAAAACTCCAAAACACAACTGCGGGTATACACTGGCTATACCGCAGTACAAGTGTTTGAGTTTTCAAGAAGGGGTTAACCCAGGCCAGCAGGTCAAAAATAAATCCAGACCTGAGCCCGGCGGACCGGGACGTACACATGGATGCCAGAGGGATTCCACAAGAACCACCTCAACGGCCCCCTCCATGCCCCGCCAAGCAGGAGAAGAAAGGGGCGAAAAAGAATAGAGAAGGACCAGGCTCCTTTAGCACAGCGCAAGGTACAAGTTAAACTCTGAGGAGACTCCCTCACTGAGAGGGAGGCTCTGAACTCACAGAGGAGGCTCTGAAACTCCCTGAGGAGGAGGCTCTGAACCCACCAAGGAGGCTCTGAAACTCCCTGAGGAGGAGGCTCTGAACACAACATGGACCAAGCAACAGTGAAGGATAACACGCAGTGACACAATCACGAACATCTCCATAACATCAACCCTGCAACGCCCAGGCCGACCCGGCATTTTCCCCCTGAAAAAGCACAAGTCCCTCAGGGTACCAGAACAGCAGATCTGTGCCCCGGCGGACAACGGGTTAACTGGATTGGTCCGCACGACCACAACCAGTCCCGTGCCCTAAACACGCCGCCATCCCCAGTCCCAGGAGGGGGGCAGGTACGTGTGTCGATCCAAAACATCATAGAGGGCGCCACCCAGATGGTCGGAACACAAGCACCGTGCCCGGTGGCCCACCCCAAGGCGTGAGAGCCCCCTACCAATGCTTGGATCTATTCCGTTAACACCCCCCAGAGATGAACGAGAATACGTTGAGACAAGCCTAGTAAACTGGCGCTCGGAAGAGACAACTCCATCCCAGTTCCCCCATAAAACGCTGTTTAATGATGAGCAACCAAGGCGCGCAAGCCCATGTGTGGTTCCTATCAGAAGCACCCAGGGCCAGCACTACATACGCGTCGAGACCCAAAACATATCAATGGTAATTCAAACAAGAACCCAGATACCGTTCCTCCAAGCCGCCTGGGAGAACGACAAGAAGCCGCCTTTTTACAGACAAAAAACACAGACATGGGTCCCATATGACGCGGCTGAGGGAAAAAACAACACCCCGTCAACCTGCTCCATAATAGAGGGGACGGGGCACCCCCAGAGAGACTTCCCACGTGAGCAATAAATCGAAAGTTTTACGTGATATTGAGCCACGTGATAAAAGGCTGAAGACACACATACACAGGGCGCAGCAGAACTCTTGAGTTCCCATGCACCGTAACACCAACTTGACAACAACAGTGGTCCATATATGGAGCCTGTAAGAACTCACGGAAGTCGGTAACTAATAAAAACGCACCCAGTGACGTACTCTATGGCGGGGGGAATCCCATGACTCAACAGACCATTACAGGCGAGGAGTCATGAAACTCCCTATCCCCCCCCCCTCCCTGCCCCGTGCCGTGCCGACCAATCAGTGCGGCAGGGCTGAATGACCGAGGGCCCAACCCCCTGACCAATCAGAAAAGAGGGAAGGAGGGGTTTATCAGGACACCCCCTCATGATCCCACACCCCGAATACGAAAGTAAACAAGCCAAGGCAGCTGAAACCTATGTAGCCAGCATGCTAACGGAGAAGCATATACCCTCAGGATAAGCTAACCCAACGCACGCTAGTCACAGACGACAACCCGTCTGCGAATAGGGTTTATAAACAAGGCCGAAGGCTTACGTGTGAACACAACACCCCTGTTTCATGTTTTAAGAAGAAAACACAGAAGATTGAGAGAGAGCCAAAAAACCCTGGGTACAAACTAACATATGAGCACTTCCGTAGGCTAACACTCCAAGCTGTAGACTCAATGTTCAAGTTCTTTAATAGTTGTCATACAGAAGTACAGAATACTTTCATACAAAATGCTTCTTACTGTTACGCTCCAGAGACTGTGCTAGACAAGATAGTATCAAATAACATAATAACATAATATAGCATGAATTTAGAAGAAGAAAAATGAGGTCACAGTGTTCGGTATAGACATATGTACAATGTTCTGAGTTACCATATAATATACAATACACAATACTATGCAGTGTACTAATGTACAGTACTATCTAGTGCAAAGCAGAAATGGGATGAGGTACAATTTTAGGTACAATTTACAGTAAGGTGTACGAGTTGTAGTGCAATCCTTCATCCATAAATATAAAGTGTGGGGAGTGGGTGCTACAGTGTGTTTGTTTAAAGTGGGTGTGTGCTATAAAGTGTGTGGAGTGGGTGCTACAGTGTGTTTGTTTAAAGTGAGTGTGTGCGTGTGGATGTGTGTGCTATGTGCGTTTGGTGGTTGTTGTTGTGTAGTGTTCATTCATTGTTCGTTTAGCAGCCTGATGGCCTGGGGATAGAAGCTTCTTCTGAGTCTTTCTGTGCTCGCCTTGAGACTCCGGTATCGCTTGCCTGACCGCAGCAGTTCAAAGAGGCAGTTATTCGGGTGACTGGAGTCTTTAATGATTCTCTTAGCCTTGCCCTTGCAACGCTTGTAGTAAATGTTCTGGAGGGTGGGGAGCCCCCCTCCAATTGTGCGTTCGGCTGAACGTGTCACTCTTTGTAGTCTGCTTCGGTCTTGTGCAGTGCTATTCCCAAACCAGGAGGTGATGTTGCCGGTCAAGATGCTCTCTATTGTACATGAGTAGAAGTTCTTAAGGATCTTCTGGCTGACTTGGAACTTCCTTAGGCGCCTGAGGAAGTAGAGGCGTTGTCGTGCCTTCTTCACAACACTGTCAATGTGTGTGGTCCATGTCAAGTCCTCGGATATGTAGGCTCCGAGGTACTTAAAGCTGTTGACTCTCTCAACCGGTGCCCCGTCGATGCTGAGGGGGCTGTAGTCCTTGACCCCCGACCTCCTGAAGTCCACAATCATCTCCTTTGTTTTGCTGACGTTCAGGGAGAGGCTGTTTTCCTGGCACCATCCCGCCAGGACCTTGACCTCTTCCAGGTAGGCCCTCTCGTCGTTGGCAGAGATCAGGCCCACCACCACTGTGTCGTCAGCAAATTTGATGATTGTATTGCTACTCCGCTGAGCCACACAGTCGTGTGTGTACAGGGAGTAGAGGAGGGGACTATGGTCTATGGACACAGCCCTGGGGGGCCCCTATGTTGAGGGTGATGGATGAGGAGGTGCAGTTGCCTGCTCTCACCACCTGGGGTCTGCCAGTCAGGAAGTCCAAGACCCACTGGCAGAGGTCATAGCCCAAGCCCAGGTCCCTGAGCTTGGCTATGAGTATGGAGGGGACTATGGTATTGAATGCCGAGCTGTAGTCGATGAATAGCATTCTCACATAGTTCCCCTGCCTCTTGTCCAGGTGTGATGCTGCTGTGTGCAGCACATGGGCTATGGCGTCCTCCGTGGACCTGTTGGGGCGGTATGCAAATTGCAGGGGGTCCATGTTGATGGGGAGGGAGGAGCAGATGTAGCCCTTTACTAGCTTCTCAAAGCACTTCATGGCTATGGAGGTGAGAGCTACAGGGCGGTAGTCGTTGAGGCAAGCAGGCTTGGATTTTTTGGGTACAGGGATAATAGTGGACTTCTTCAGGCAGGTGGGGATGACAGCCTGTTCTAAGGACAGGTTAAATATGTCAGTGAATACTGGGGCCAGTTGGTCGGCACAGACTTTTATGCCATTGTTTACCAATGTAACAGAATGCACACAACCCCTCAGACAACGGTAAACCTTACCACCATAAGAAGAAACAAATTTCTTCAGGATGAGGAAAGAAAAAACTTTCGACCGAGTGCTAGCCACAGGCCTTGCTAAGCACAACATATGTAGCGACCAGGCTAAATGACTAAAAGTCCTCCTCTCCTACCAACCCCAAACAAGCGAAGGTTCACACATCGTATCCCCAACATATATAGTGTAGTGGCCGACTGTCATTCCTCTGTGTGCACCCGCTATTGCCCTTTTACACTGTACCAAAGTTGTTGATGTTAAATGAGTTGAATGTCCACAGTTGCTCCTCTTACGGTGTACAGGGTTTATTGTTGTCCAAATGAAAGTGATAGTGAATTAAAGGTTAAACAGAACAGTCGTCAGTTGCTCCGTGCTCGGTTCCAACAGTATAACAGTGAAACAGTTCCAACAGTGAGACAGCGTTTGAAGGTAAGTCCTCCGCAGGTGCACAAGATTCCGTTGATCACCTTGGCCATTTATAGGAGTGGGCTGCAATGGGTGGTGAGCCCTCTAGTGGCCAAACAGTCTAAAGGTTCTAACAATAAGACAGTATAAAGGTTCTAATATAAGACAGTCTAAAGGTTCTAATATAAGACAGTCTAAAGGTTCTAATATAAGACAGTCTAAAGGTTCTAATATAAGACCGTCTAAAGGTTCTAATGTATATATATATAATATAATATATATACAAATAATAATATAATAATATATAAATCCACCAAGTCGGTTTCTGCCTCTACACACCGGCCCCTTAATTGTGCACCAAAACACAATTATAAAATTATATATATCAAAGAGGCAAAGAAGCCGACATAACTTACAGTCAATGCCAATGTCCTCAATAATAAACAACATGAAATCACAATTCTAAACATAAAGAAACTTGACTGGGTCCTGTGGTTTTCACCTGTTGTCCCTGAGCATGGGAAGAACAAATCAGTTAGTGAGTCAAGTAACAGATAAGGTAACTCAATAATATTCAATTTTCTTTTTTCTTTTTTATATAACAAACAGAGCCATAAAGCTCCGACAGGCATATAGCCAATGTCTATTCAAAGTTCAATGTTGTGACTCTCCACCAGGGTTAATCAGGACTGTCTGCGGTAGGTCGGTCAGGAAGTCTCAGCCGGCTTTCCCAGGTTTCCCTGCTCCGTCTTCTCTTGTAATTCTTTCTCCTGGAAACTGGCATGATTGCAAGTGCTTGGTCATCACCGGCCCCGGTAACACCATGGGCTTCCATGGGCTTCACTTGATAAGCTTGTGTCTTCACAGCGTTGAACAGCTGCACCACCCCCCTGGTAGCAATGCTCTGTAGATTTCGTTCCACCTCTCTGTCTTTGACCAGGTCAGGTTTGTCTCTACACATCATCTCCCAGGTCCGCTTCTTGTCAACCTGTTTCTTTCTCTCCAGCTGCTCCGGTTTCTCCTTCTCCTTCAGCTTGTCCAGCTGTTTGTTCTTCAGTAGCATGGAGGGTTTACTCTCTGGGGTCTTCTTTCCCAGGATCTTAACCATGGCTTCCGCCCATCCAGCGTTTTGGTTCCCCTCCTCTCCTTCCTCTCCTCCGTCTTCATCCTCTGCCTCTGCCCCATCATCATCAGCTTCCTTGTCTTCTCCATCATCTGATGCTAGGTTGCTGCTTCCGCTTGTTGGGTGTAGATCAGTGTGAGACTGAGGGGCTTGGATATGAGAGGTTGTTGGCAGCACATGCCGGCTTCGACCAGCAGGGGCAGCACATCTTGTTTTAGCAGTATGGCTTGGCCACTGGTCCACCTCTTCTACCTCTTCTTCCTCTTCTTTATCACTGTCCTCCTCCTCGTCTTCATCACTGTCCTCCTCTCCTTCATCACTCTGGCTATGCAGTTTGTTTTCGTCATCGGCGTCCTCTTCTTCATCATCGACGTCAACGCCATCGACATCATTGACGCCGTCCTCCTCACCACCATCATCATCGACGCCGTCCTCCTCACCACCATCATCATCGACGTCATCGACGCCGTCCTCCTCACCACCATCATCATCGACGTCATCGATGCCGTCCTCCTCACCACCATCATCATCGACGTCATCGACGGCGTCCTCCTCACCACCATCATCATCGACATCATCGACGCCGTCCTCCTCACCACCATCATCATCGACGTCATCATCGACGCCGTCCTCCTCACCACCATCATCATCGACGTCATCATCGACGGCGTCCTCCTCACCACCATCATCATCGACGTCATCGATGCCCTCCTCCTCACCACCATCATCATCGACGTCATCATCGACGGCGTCCTCCTCACCACCATCATCATCGACGTCATCGATGCCCTCCTCCTCACCACCATCATCATCGACGTCATCATCGACGGCGTCCTCCTCACCACCATCATCATCGACGGCGTCCTCCTCACCACCATCATCATCGACGCCGTCCTCCTCACCACCATCATCATCGACGTCATCGACGCCGTCCTCCTCACCACCATCATCATCGACGTCATCGACGCCGTCCTCCTCACCACCATCATCATCATCATCATCATCATCATCATCATCATCGTCATCATCGCTGCCCTCTTCTTCATCGCTGTTCTCATCTCCTTCATCACTGTCTGACACAGCGACTTCCTCTGTCACTGCTTCTTCTTCTGTGGAAACAGACTTTAAACAATCATTTTCATTGAAATTGCTTTGAACAGTGTCAACTGCTTCAGCTGAGAATGCATCTGTGTTGTCCTCTGCAGACTTTAGTAGGGCATAACTGGTATGTGCAAGTTGGTAATGTCCATCACTTCTCACAGCAGAGTTCGACATAATTTCCACAAATCTTTTGTCTTCAACAGACATCTTCTTCTTTTCCTCACAACTTGATAGTGTTCTTAATGTTGCATCTGCAGCGTCAATGACAGTTTTCATCTCAAGCTCCTCTTGTAAGGTATTTAATGCTGCTTGTCTGTTTTCCAATTCATGCTTCAAATCCCTTTGTTGTTTTTCAAGGTAATTTTTTTTCTTTAAATTGGCAAGACGTGCCATCATGGCAGCTTTTTCAGCTTGAGTCCTTTTAAGCATAAATGAGGCTGTTGAGCTCACACTACTTCTATGACTGCTTGGCTGGCGAGGCACGTACTTTCCCATCTTGGCTTCAGACATTGTTACTGTATTTATTTAATTTTTTACAAATATCGTTTGTAGTTTTAAACGTTACAATCACATGGCGACGTGGTGTGATGTCAGAGCCTTCAAAGTGGGTTTATGTGCCAACGTTATCCCGTTTCCACACGTCCAGAGTAACATTAATTGCAATGGTTCCACTTAATTCTCCATTGCACTGTCCACTCTATTATATATCGGAATTAAATCATAGTTCATTGCGTCATCTAGTGTCCAGTTTCCACACGTCCAGACAATATTAATTGTGATGGTTCCACAGTTTCCACTTTCTAATACGGCGCATAGTCCGTTCTATAATCCACAGCATCACAATTTAATTAGTCCGACGCTAGAATTCTCCACAGCGTTCGCAAGGAAGCAATGTCCCGAGTCAGTTCCATTCATAAATACAGCAGCGTTATTCTAGAATGCTCCCCGGCGTTCGCAAGGAAGCGCACACAGTAGTAATGTCCTGAGTTGGTTCCATTCATAAATACAGCAGCGTTATCCGTTATCCAGTTCTTCATCAAAGGAGGTTTTATTTAAAATCTTCTTACCTCTACTTGTCCTTGGTGAGGGAGGTGATCCAACTTTATACTCACATAGCACGTCCTTCTTTCACGAGGATAATTTTCCTCTTTTTCACTCGCGTCCTTCTGTCGTGAGGGTAACTTCAAACTTTATACTCACGTCCTTCTGTCGTGAGGACACTTTCAAACTTTCTTCTTTTCACTCACGTTCTTCTGTCGTGAGGGAACCTTCAAACTTTGTACTCACGTCCTTCTGTCGTGAGGACACTTTCAAACTTTCTTCTTTTCACTCACGTTCTTCTGTCGTGAGGGAACCTTCAAACTTTGTACTCACGTCCTTCTGTCGTGAGGACACTTTCAAACTTTCTTCTTTTCACTCACGTTCTTCTGTTGTGAGGGAACCTTCAAACTTTGTATTCCCACGTCCTTCTTTCAGGAGGAGACCTTCAAACTTTGTAGTGGCCGACTGTCATTCCTCTGTGTGCTGACAGTCGTCCACGATGCACCCGCTATTGCCCTTTTACACTGTACCAAAGTTGTTGATGTTAAATGAGTTGAATGTCCACAGTTGCTCCTCTTACGGTGTACAGGGTTTATTGTTTATTGTCCAAATGAAAGTGATAGTGAATTAAAGGTTAAACAGAACAGTCGTCAGTTGCTCCGTGCTCGGTTCCAACAGTATAACAGTGAAACAGTTCCAACAGTGAGACAGCGTTTGAAGGTAAGTCCTCCGCAGGTGCACAAGATTCCGTTGATCACCTTGGCCATTTATAGGAGTGGGCTGCAATGGGTGGTGAGCCCTCTAGTGGCCAAACAGTCTAAAGGTTCTAACAATAAGACAGTCTAAAGGTTCTAATATAAGACAGTCTAAAGGTTCTAATATAAGACAGTCTAAAGGTTCTAATATAAGACAGTCTAAAGGTTCTAATATAAGACAGTCTAAAGGTTCTAATATAAGACCGTCTAAAGGTTCTAATGTATATATATAATATAATATATATACAAATAATAATATAATAATATATAAATCCACCAAGTCGGTTTCTGCCTCTACATATAGTGAATAAACACACAGTTTGTAACAAAAAATAGTCCCTCACCAGGAGGGACCCTTTATTTAATTCGAACAAAATTATATGATTGGGACGGGGAAGGGAACAGGGGTAAACAAGGGGAAAAACTAGCGGCGCCTGCCAGGAGCAGCGCGGTGTTTGCCCCCACGCGGAGCGGGCCCGGAGGTCGCGGATCCCCGACAACGTGGCCTCCGTCAAACAGCACCGGCAGCGTCGGGTGGGGAAAAATGGGGCTGAAGCACAGCGCGCTCCAACTCCATGACCCTGCATGCAGCGGTCATCTGCTGCATGGCTGACCCGAACAGCCCAGCATCGGAGAGGGGGGCCGTGAGCAAGGGAAGGCGTTTCTGCTCCGGCACCCGCGCCTGCTCCAGCCAAAGGTGGCGCTGGGATAGGGTGGCCAGGGCGCGTATCTTCCCGGCGGCAATTCCCTGCAGCTGTAACAGGTGCAGGATGGCTCCAGCCGCCTGGGTGTGAAGGACGTGATGGTGCTCGTTCAACGCTGACCCGCCCGTCATCATCCCCAACATGAAGCGCGCCAGCTGCGCGATGTTAGACGTCACAGCCAGGCTCTGCGTCGCGGCGATGAATTACTGGTCACCCCAGTTGGCCAACTGCCTAGCCGATTTCCCTTGGGGAACCGGCTTCCGCAACGGCTCCCACACCACCTCGGGACAAAGGATAGATGCCATCGGGCTATCAAGCCGAGGCACCCCCTCCTTCAATCCATGGAACAAACCCGCCACCCGCGTGGCACGTAGGCGGGGGTAAGGCCGGTGATGCAGGAGATTACCTGTCCCTGACATACATAGGCCTCTATTGAGGGGAAGAATGGACAGACAACGTCCGTCTCCCTCACAGGACGACGTTGCCAGAGATGACCTATCAAGTCATCAGGGACAGGTGCAGGCAGTGGCTGTGGCAACGCCACGCCATTACCGGCTGCGGCGGCCGCCATGAGCTCCGGGAACAAGGCACGTAATTCCCCATGCGTACCTCCCTCCTCGCAGCCCGCGTCCCTCCCGCACGGGAGGCGGCCACTCAGTGTGGCGCCACCATCCGACGGGGTTGATAGTAGGGCATCCCGTCCCCGAGTCGGAGGTTCTAACCCAACACCGAACGACGAGGGACCCCAAGGAGACATATCACACTCTACCACACCCTGAGGGGGAGAGTGATATGTCTCCACCGGGTCGTCAAACAAGAGCGCTCCCGCTCCCTCCATAAAATCCTCTGTTTCCATCGGACAAGGAGACCGAGCAGAAGCACCCTCGTCTGGCTCCAGCAGATCCCGAAAGCCAGGCCGTTCGCCCCTGCAGTTCACCATCTTACAACGGGAGCGAGCAGAGGCGAAGAGCTTGCGTCTCAGACCCATCCGCCGACGGCCCACCGACGGAGGAACCAGAGCTGGACCTAGGCCATCTCACAGGGGACGGCCTTGGTGCAACAGCTCCTCGGAGAGGCAAACTCTCCACCGGACGCTGCCCGGGTGCGCCTGACTGCCACGACCGTATGGAAAAGGGGCGGGACTTAAGTGTAGGGCCGGGGCAAACATAGACCAATGAAAGCCGATATGAGTCCAATGGTGCCACCCACGAGTCTCTTGAGTCTTCCTGAGATATGAAAGGGAGTGTGGGTGTGGTTTCAGAATAGGGGCGTGTTTAACCCAGACCAATTCATGTATAAGTCTGTACTGAGATGATTGACACCTCCCATAGTTGTGTGTCTGTGTGTTTCTCCAGTGGAAGTGTATGAGGCTCATTCATGGTCCTGTCTCTTTAAGAGAATTCAGCTACAGTGGGGAGTCCATTCATGTGCAAAAAAGTTATGAAATCATATGGCATTATTAGAAGGATTTCTTCTCTTGTGAATCGCTCCTGTCTTTTGACACTTTATTATAGTTTGATATACCATTTATCGTATTGTAATATTATTTGGGCCAGTACTTTTCCTACTTCTCTTCATAAACTTTTTATATTGCAAAATAAATTAATAGGGCTTGCCATACTACTTCTAATCAATCTGCTCCTCTTTTTAGGCAACTTAAAATACTATCAATCTTTGATATTATTGTATACCAGATATGTATTGTTATGTTTAACTGCACCTTTAATTTAGATTTATTTCCTATTGTATTCCATAATTATTTCATGCCTAACTCCAGTATTCATTCATATCCAACAAGGCAATCAAATAATATTCATCATCATTTCTTCCACACAACATTAGGTCAGTTCAGTATAAGATTTAGAGTTCCTACAATTTGGAATTCAAAACTCTCTATAATAAAAAAAAAGTGCTAATCTATTTCATCACTCAAATCCAGGCTTAAATATTTGTTTTGACTAATTATTAATCTTGTTGTTTTTGTTATTATTATTAATATTAGTTCGATTATTATTGTTATTATTATTATTATTATTATTATTATTATTATTATTATTATTATTATTATTATTATTATTATTATTATTATTATTATTATTATTATTATTATTATTATTATTATTATTATTATTATTATTATTATTATTATTATTATTATTATTATTATTATTATTATTATTATTATTATTATTATTATTATTATTATTATTATATTATTATTATCTTAATATTATGAAAACATTTTATGAACTTATTTTACTTTCACTTAAAAAGAAAAGTATCCAGTGATTTAATTCATGAGTTGAGGCCCCGTATAGGCCCATCTGTGTCTCTTGCCTCTACTCAGCACCTTTATATACACTTTCTGTCATAGTCAATGTTTAATTTTTACTGTTTTGCTGAAATGGTGCAAAATAAAGAAATAGGTGTGTATGTGTAGCGTCACTGTCAAACAAATGCCAATCCTACGCTCTGGGAGGAGTAGCATTGTGAGAAAGTGGTGGAATAATAATAAAGAAGAATATATACGATAGATATACGAAGAGTGTGTGTGACCTAAGTCACCTAATGAATGAACAATGCAGATGTAAACCCACTGACAGTCATTGAGACAGAGGGTGAGACTGTAAAGATCAGCAGCTGAATGTGATGTTATTGTTTAGAGTTACCTGAGCAGGTCACGTTCAGGCTGTCAGAGTAAGAAGCAGACATCACTGGTCCTCTACACTCCCTCAGTGCAGACTCAGAGCCAGAACAGTCAGTGTGAAACCTCCATACACGTTGTTTAGAACCATCACTCTGTTCTATTGAAACAGCAGAGCCACAGTCCAGCTGCCTGCACACTACAGCTGCTGTCTTCATGGTCCATGATGGTGGTGACCACACGCTCTCTACAGCAGGTCTCCAGTCTCCCTGGTGGTTGATCTCCACTCTCCCAGCACAGCGGCTGCCTCCTTCCAACCTCACATCATCATGTTCTGCACAGAAACAAGAGAGAAACAACTACATTTAGAGGCATGTTTATCTGTAATAAAAAATGGGATGTCATTAAATGTGTTGCTCCTAAATGCTGATAAAACTGATTTTCATCCTTCTCTCTCATTTGATTGACACATCAAAGATCACCTTCCTCTTCGTAATATTTAAAACGTCTGATCTCTATTAACCCTTGTATGGTGTTTGCTTTTATGTTACTCACCCAAAGTTCATGGGTCTGGTGGACCGACAACAATATTGGGATTTTAAAACAATAAATCCAGAACAATTTATATAAAAATAGATTATATATGTTCATCTCAATTACAAGCAATTTGTTTCTGCTAGATCACATTTATGAATAAAAGTGCTATTTGTGATAAAATGTGATGTCTGTAAAAAGAAAATCCAGCATAATCGAGACAACTCCGGCGACACGCCACTTTGCGCCTCTAGCGGCTTGGGTGTGCATATTTTTTATACAATATATATCTAATTGAAGCCCTATTTGTTGCCTGTCGATTGCCGTTTCAGGCAACAAAATCCATTCAGCGGTTCCAGCTCATACCAGCTCATACCAATTTCTTTGGGATATATACTTTTGGATATTGCAACTACTACAGAAAAACGTGAGTAACAAGATTTTCTACAACTCAAGTTCAGACTTATGTTACTCTATTTCATTAGCACTATTGTATCATAAACTTCAGAATGTTATCTCAAAGCCCTATTAAAGCCCTCCATAGCATGCCCCCCCCCCCATACCTGACTGACCTCCTTCTCCCCTACCGCCCCACCCGTTCCCTCCGGTCCTCTTCCACTCTTTCCCTCACTGTCCTGTCATCCAAACTTAAACGTTTTGGTGACCAGGCTTTCTCACGAGCTGCACCCAGACTGTGGAACACCCTCCCTCAGACTGTGCGACACTCTCCCTCACTCTCCACCTTTAAATCCCGACTCAAAACCTACCTGTTCTCCCAAGCATTCAACCATCCCTACCCATAACCACCCTCCTCCAACCTACCACCGCCCCTCCCCTTCCCTACTTTCTCTCCTCTCTCCTGTTGTGTTGTCTGTTGTGTTGTCTGTTGTCTGTTGTGTTGTCTGTTGTGTTGTCTGTTGTGTTCTCTGTTGTCTGTTATATTGTCTGTTGTGTTGTCTGTTATTTTGTCTGTTGTGTTGTCTGTTGTGTTGTCTGTTGTCTGTTGTGTTGTCTGTTGTGTTGTCTGTTGTCTGTTGTGTTGTCTGTTGTGTTGTCTGTTGTGTTGTCTGTTATTTTGTCTGTTGTCTGTTGTCTGTTGTATGTTGTGTTGTCTGTTGTGTTGTCTGTTGTGTTGTCTGTTGTGTTGTCTGTTGTGTTGTCTGTTGTGTTGTATGTTGTGTTGTCTGTTGTGTTGTCTGTTGTGTTCTCTGGTGTGTTGTCTGTTGTGTTGTCTGTTGTGTTGTCTGTTGTGTTGTCTGTTGTGTTGTCTGTTGTGTTGTCTGTTGTGTTGTCTGGTGTGTTGTCTGTTGTGTTGTCTGTTGTGTTGTCTGTTGTGTTGTCTGTTGTGTTGTCTGTTATTTTGTCTGTTGTGTTGTCTGGTGTGTTGTCTGGTGTGTTGTCTGTTATTTTGTCTGTTGTGTTGTCTGTTGTGTTGTCTGTTGTGTTGTCTGTTATTTTGTCTGGTGTGTTGTCTGTTGTGTTGTCTGTTATTTTGTCTGTTGTGTTGTCTGTTGGGTTACCTGTTGGGTTACCTGTTGAGGTAGCAGTTGAGTTAGCAGTTGAGTTAGCAGTTGCTTTATCGGTTGGTTGACCTGTTACTGTGCTTGTAGTTCGAGCCTGGAGACCTGAGGAGAAACAACAGAAGATTAATGAGCATCATGATTTGACCAGAGCTGTAGAGATGCAGCACTTTCAACTTACATTGGAAACGCTTTGCTTTGCCCTACACTGCTTTGCCACACTAAACCATCTAATAATAATAATAATAATAATAATAATAATAATAATAATAATAATAATAATAATAATAATAATAATAATAATAATAATAATAATAATAATAATAATAATAATAATAATAATAATAATAATAATAATAATAATAATAATAATAATAATAATAATAATAATAATAATAATAATAATAATAATAATAATAATAATAATAATAATAATAATAATAATAATAATAATAATAATAATAATAATAATAATAATAATAATAATAATAATAATAATAATAATAATAATAATAATAATAATAATAATAATAATAATAGATTTCATTTATATAGCACACTTTAAACTCAGTGAGCTCTCAAGGTGCTTCACAGCAGAAGGACAGCTAAATAAAAAATAGAATAAAAAGGTTTAAAACAAGAAAACATTCAAATGAATAAAAATAAAAAGATAAGAATAAAAAGGTTTAAAACATAAAAACAGGTTTGGAGATGTGTGGGTAGGCGACCATTGAAAGAGCTGCCGGTCAAACAATATCGAAAGAAGGAAGTAAAACTATCTAAAACTGTCTAAAACAAAATAAAAAATGGTAATTCAAAGAAATAAGAGAAAGGGAAGGATGACCACAAGAAAAACCAGCATGCTGAACATACAAGCTGGCGCGTTGACTAACCAACAGGCTAACGCGACAGCTAATCAAGAGCTACAAACTATCATACAATGGCTAACCAGGAGAACATGCAGAATATACAAAGCAGCATTGATGGATTGAGGGAAGAGTTGAAGAGGGGACAGGACGAGCTCAGAGGGGAAATGGATAAAGGACTCGAGGCAATGGATGACAAAATACAGGAACAAGAGAAATACATAAAGATGTTGGAAGAAAGGACGGCTGAAACAGAAGAATGGAATACAGAAATACATGATATTCTAAAGGAGATGCTCGAACAACAGAACATGTTGAGAGAAAAGTTAATGGACTTGGAGGGGAGGTCGAGGAGAAACAACATACGAATATGGGGACTGAAAGAGGGGATGGAAGGAGACTCGATGATCAAATTGGTAGACAGCCTAATTCGAAAAGAATTGAAGATGACAGAACTCGACAAGACAGGAATTCAAAGAGCACACAGGACACTGGCGCCAAAGCCGTGGTTGGACAAGCCATCGAGAGTAGTTATAGTCAACTTCTTGCAATTCGAGGTCAAAGAGAACTTTCTTAGAGCAGCCTGGCAGAAGAGGGTGGAGGTGGAGGGAAAGAGAGTAACCTTCGACCATGATTATGCAACACAGGTGGCGGTAAAGCGTCTGAGCTATGTTCAGATAATAAAACACTGAAGGAAGGAGGAATCAGATTTCAATCACCAATGACCATGCTGAAGGTCCATTGGAATGAAGGCGTAAAGGTGTACGGCGAGGTGCGGGAGGCAGGGAGGGACATGAACCAGAGAGGATGGAAGGTGCCGGGAGGGGAGGAAGAGAGACCGACGCTGTTGCAGAGGTTGGAGAGGGCGAGGAGATGGACCAGAGTCGAAAGGCGAGGAGGAGGCGAGGAGAACGGGAAGGTGAAGGAGATCTGAATCGATTCAAAGCAAATCAACTGAGAAGAAGGAAGCAAAGACACAGAGAAAGGGGGCGGAGAGGAGACATGGTGATCAAAGGGAGGATAAGTACAATACACGCACAATACAGATTAAGGTAAACAGGTGAAGGACTGATGCAATGAGAAGATAGTAAAGTACATACGAGATAATTAAACCAAAAATTAGAAAGGAGGACATAGAGCAGGGCTATTCAACTAAATTGTTCAGGGGGCCACATTGTCAGAAACCCAAGGGGCCAGGGGCCGGACTGCCACGGCGCCTCCCCGTGCTATGAATATATGTACACTTGACACAACACGCAACCACATTTTCACAACTTTTATTTAACTACATTGCAAAAGTAGTATACTTTTCAAAAAAAGTGCTTCATTTATGTGCCACATCTGCAACATCTCCTGCAAAAAGTGCTTCATTTATGACTGTGCAACAACTGCAACATCTCCTCTTCAACATTTCAATATAAAAATAAAATAAAAAAGAAACAAGTGCATGATGTGCATCTGAACATTCTAACATCAACACTTGAACAAAAAAACACATTTATAGTGCAGCTGAGCTTATGAAAAAGTGCTTCATGTCTGTGCAACAACAGCAAATCACAGCATCTTATTAGCACTTATTGTCCACTCTTAACTCTCAAACATCAGGGGGGTGGGGGGCAGACAGGCCTAGCCTACATACACACATCTAATGAGAGCGATTGCACTTCTTTGACTGGGCAATGGCAGAGAAAGAGGGTTCATAGGAAGTGAGGGCTACCCGCAAACAGTGATGCAAATGCTCATTTGTCAAGGAGGCACGGTTGCTTGTTTTAATGGCATTCATGTGAGAGAAACTGGATTCACAGGTGTATGTTGAGCCAAACATTGTTAGCACAGATATTGCCAGCGTTTTTATTTTGGGGAATGTCTTGACATGAATACACTTTATCCAAAATGTTGTGGTGGATTCATTCTCAAGTGCCTGCTTCAGAGCAGATGATGCTTGCATGTCAATTATTTCAAGTTGCAGGAGACCTTCATCAATGTGAAGTGATGCAAGGAACTCTTGTCCTTTTGTGGAAATAGCAGCTACATTGGCAAATGGGTTGCTCACAAAATGCATCAATTCTCTGGACATGTCAAATTCATCAAATCGACTTGCAAAGTTTTCCCTCAATTTATCAATGAAATCTGTCATTAATTGAGTGACTTTTGGCTCAATTGTGCGTGTTAACGTTGACATGAAAAGAAAAAAGTAAAAAAAAAAAAAAAAAAAAATGTTATTATCATGTAATCTTTGGCGGGCCGGTCAGAATCATCCCGCGGGCCGGATCTGGCCCGCGGGCCGCCAGTTGAATAGCCCTGACATAGAGATTCGAGACACATTAGACTGATATACATATGATGCACACAATACAAGAAATGAAAAGATGAAAGAGACTTATGAAGGAAGCAGGTGATAAGGCACATACGAGATAATTATACCGAAAGTGATAAAAAAAATAAATAAAAGAAAAAAGGACACGGAGATTCAAGAGATATATTGAGACGGACATCAAGTCAAGTCAAGAGTTTTATTTGTCACGGCATACAAGTATACAATGGAATGCGGGTGGTCTTGCCCGCAACGATGTGCAATACAGTGGTACAACATATAATAGAATCCAATAAAAAACAACACTGTGCAATAAACAGGTAACAGGTAACATGGTGGGACATCTCGGTATCTGTACATAGTTATTTACAGAGCATATATGTGAGGTTTCTGTCCTTGCCTTCTCACTCGTTCTGTTCCTTTAACCACCCTCGCTTTGTTTTCATTCAATTTTTCTGTCAAGTATTTCAATTCCCTCGTTCACACGTTTCTCCCCGCTGACGTCATCTGAGACGTCGCTGATTGGTTCCCTCACTTCCCCACGCTTTTCAATCACATTCCCCAGCTGTCACTGCCTTTCAATCAATCGATCCCTCATTATTTATACCCCGTTTTCCCCACCCTAAGTTGTTGGTTCGTCTTGATTTGTCGCTGGATGTTTTTCCCCGTTGCTTCTGTTTCACTGTGCTAATCTCCAGGAAATTCCTAGAAGCCTTCGCTTGGATACCTGCTCCGTGGCGCGCGCTCGCCTCCACTGTTTTGTTCCTGTTCCTTTACGCAGCTCGTCTGGGTGAGTTTTTCTAGATTGACTGTCTTGACCTATTTCCGATTTTCGTGTGTAACCTTTACACTGAAGTCTACCACCTTTTTGTCAGACAGTCACTCACCCAGCCATTATCGTTTTTGCCCTTTCCTTTATGGAATAATATTTTGGGATCTTCCACCTCCCACTGTGTATTTACACGAAGATATTATTTCACATTTGGACTGTGTTTGGATTTTGCTCACTGTGTATTTACACAAAGATATTGTTTCACATTTGGACTGTGTTTGGATTTTTGCTCACTGTGTGTTTACACGAAGATTGTATTTCACATTTGGACGGTGTTTGGATTTTTGCTCACTGTGTGATTACATGAAGATATTTCACTTGGGCTGTTTTTGGATTATTGCACATCACAGTGTTGTTTAACACGAAGAATATAACACCCTGTCCTCCAGCTCGTTTCAAGTCTGCTCTGTCACTGACCCGTTCCCTCTCTCCCTCTCTCGGTCTTGCACAACATCTGAGAGGTCCGCCGTGAGAGTCTGCAGAGCGGTACAGAGGTCTGCTCCTGCTTCCCAAGACTACCCTTCCGGGAGAAGCTGCAGAGCAGCAGAACTTTGCCCCTTGTTCATTGTACCTGTTCTTGTTGACCTGCTTTCCCTGTTTCACTTATTCTTATTATCAAATAAACAAGCCCTCGTATTTGGCAACTCTGAATCCTACTCTCTTGTGTCGTTAGCGTTTGGGGTCGGTGTCAAACCATAACATTACGAACCAACCAATGACGACCCCAGCCGACACAGAGAGAGTAGTCACCTTGGGCATCGAGGGGGTGGTAAGGCGTGCCCTACGCTTCCATCGCGCTCCAGGCAATGTACCTGTTAACCGTCTCTTTGTCCCCAACTCAGTCCGGTCCCGGGTCCTCCAGTGGGGCCATACCAGCCGGTTCGCCTGCCACCCGGGCGTTCATCGCACGTTCTCCCTCCTGGCTCGTCGATTCTGGTGGCCCACCATGAGGAACGACGTCAAGGGGTTCGTACTGGCCTGCGCAGTCTGCGCCCGCAAGAGAGTCAGCACAGCAGCGGCAGTCCAGTTAGAGTCAGCCAAGGAACACGCCCTACAGCTGGATGCGGCTGCAGCTGCTGTACAGGGACTCCGAGAGCAGGTCCTGCTTGTTCAAGGTTCAATGGCCGCTTTGGCGGGACAACAGTCCGACATTCTCGCTCAGCTTCACTCGCTGGGCGACACCGTTAATGCCTTTCACCTCTCACACCCTTCAGGAACATTCCCCGCAGCCCCAGCAGATCTCGCATCTCGGGAACCCCTTCTCTCCGTCCCACGGCTGTTCGACGGTAATCCCGAGGAGTGTGCCACATTCATCATGCAATGTGAGTTGGTTTTCCGTCATCAACCAAGCCGTTTTTCTGCTCGTGGGTCCCAAGTGGCTTATATAACCAACCTACTTTCAGGCCATGCTGCCCAGTGGGTCACTTCCTCCTGGGCAATGGAGGCAGATTTTTTGTTCTCCTACCCAGACTTCGTGGCGGAGCTCCGCAGAGTGTTCCACCATCCAGCCCGAGGTCTGGACCCTGGAGCCCGGTTGGGGACCTTCCGACAGGGGAGCGGCAGGGTGACGGACTATGTCATGGAGTTTCGACTGGCGGCGGTTGAGAGTGGATGGAACGAACCTGCTCTTCGCCTAACCTTCATGAGGGGGCTCTGTGACGCAGTCAGGGACCAGCTCGCGACCCAGGAGGAACCTGGTTCCCTCGAGGACCTGTTCAGCCTCGCCATCCGCGTCGACGGACGCCTCCAGGAGAGAAGACGTGAGAGAACCCGACGGGGACCCCCAGACGCACCCCCCGAGGACCACGACCTCGAGGAGGATTTCGGTACCCCAGACGTACCCCCCGAGGACCACGACCTCGAGGAGGTTTTCTTTACCCCAGACGTACCCCCCGAGTACTACGACCCCGAGGGGGTTTTCAGGGAGTCCAGGGCTCAGGTCTTTCCGCCTCGCCGGCCTTACGACTGTGCCATCGACCGCCGCTCAGGGGCTCCCTTTCCCAGCGGCCGCCTCTACAGTGCTGTCCGTCCTGCCCCCTCCGTGACTGGTGGGTTTGTTCCCTCCCGAGCCGTGACCAAGGAGGAACCCATGCAGCTGGGACGCAACCGCCTTAGCCCGGCCGAACGGGAGTCCAGGCTCTTCTCCGGCCGTTGCCTCTACTGTGGCCGGGATGGACACCGTGTCTCCAATTGCCGTGCCCGGCCAAGAGGACCAGGCTCGCCAAGACCCCGGGATATCCTGGTGAGCCGTCTTTCCTGTCCCCCGCCCCGGAGGCCCGCTGGTGAGTCGCCTCCGGACCTCTCGTCCATACCCACCCGTGCACCACCCAACCGTCTGGCGGACGTCACCCTAGCCTGGGCGGACCAGCGGGCGACGGTGGGTGCACTCATGGACTCTGGTGCTGAGGGGAGTTTCATGGACGTTGGGTTTGCCACCCGGGCCGGCATTCCGCTTGAGGACCTCGAGAGGCCCTTGGAGGTCTTCGCAATGGATCATCGCCGCCTGGCTGACGTCACTCAGCGCACCTGCCCAGTCCTTCTCACCGTTGCTGGTGACCACGTTGAGAGGCTCCAGTTTTTCGTCACCAGCTCTCCTCTTGTCCCTGTGGTCCTGGGCAGGCCCTGGCTCGCGCTGCACGAGCCCCACATCGCCTGGTCCTCCGGTGCCATCAAGGGGTGGAGCCCCTCCTGTCGTGCCCGGTGTCTTCGGGTGCCGTCCAGCCCCCTCACCGGGTCCCAGTCCTCGTCTCCGGCCTCCCTCGCCGGTCCTCTGTCCACGTCTCCGGTCCCCCTCTCCGGGCCTCTGTCTTTGTCCCCCTCTCCAGTGCCCCTGATCGCCGGCTTCCTTGGGTCCCGTCCGGGCAGGCCGGGGCCGTGTGGGTCGCCGGGTGCTGTAAGGTTTGGCTCTTTCCCCACCACGGGCTTCTTGAAGTACTGTGATGATTGGTCCGCTGCTCCAGACATCTGAGCGCGCCTGTCGTGGTGCCGACCGGCGCCGGGTTCCTGCGCCGACTTACCGCCCTGGGCAGGGGGTGTGGCTCTCCGCAAGGGACCTCCCGCTACGGTCCTCGGCCAGGAGGCTCAAACCCCGTTTCGTCGGACCTTTCGAGGTCCTGAAGGTACTCAGTCCGGCGGCCCTGCGCCTGAAGCTTCCTGCATCCATGCACATCCGCCCCGTGTTCCATGTCTCCCGGGTTAAGCCCGTCTCCCTCAGTCCCCTTTTGCCTCCAGCTCCTGTTCCGGCGCCTCCCGTGTTGGTGGATGATCACTGACTTCCATCGAGCCCATCCTGACGGGCCGGGTCGGCCTGGTCGCCAGGTGGCTCCCGTTGAGGGGGGGGTACTGTGAGGTTTCTGTCCTTGCCTTCTCACTCGTTCTGTTCCTTTAACCACCCTCGCTTTGTTTTCATTCAATTTTTCTGTCAAGTATTTCAATTCCCTCGTTCACACGTTTCTCCCCGCTGACGTCATCTGAGACGTCGCTGATTGGTTCCCTCACTTCCCCACGCTTTTCAATCACATTCCCCAGCTGTCACTGCCTTTCAATCAATCGATCCCTCATTATTTATACCCCGTTTTCCCCACCCTAAGTTGTTGGTTCGTCTTGATTTGTCGCTGGATGTTTTTCCCCGTTGCTTCTGTTTCACTGTGCTAATCTCCAGGAAATTCCTAGAAGCCTTCGCTTGGATACCTGCTCCGTGGCGCGCGCTCGCCTCCACTGTTTTGTTCCTGTTCCTTTACGCAGCTCGTCTGGGTGAGTTTTTCTAGATTGACTGTCTTGACCTATTTCCGATTTTCGTGTGTAACCTTTACACTGAAGTCTACCACCTTTTTGTCAGACAGTCACTCACCCAGCCATTATCGTTTTTGCCCTTTCCTTTATGGAATAATATTTTGGGATCTTCCACCTCCCACTGTGTATTTACACGAAGATATTATTTCACATTTGGACTGTGTTTGGATTTTGCTCACTGTGTATTTACACGAAGATATTGTTTCACATTTGGACTGTGTTTGGATTTTTGCTCACTGTGTGTTTACACGAAGATTGTATTTCACATTTGGACGGTGTTTGGATTTTTGCTCACTGTGTGATTACATGAAGATATTTCACTTGGGCTGTTTTTGGATTATTGCACATCACAGTGTTGTTTAACACGAAGAATATAACACCCTGTCCTCCAGCTCGTTTCAAGTCTGCTCTGTCACTGACCCGTTCCCTCTCTCCCTCTCTCGGTCTTGCACAACATCTGAGAGGTCCGCCGTGAGAGTCTGCAGAGCGGTACAGAGGTCTGCTCCTGCTTCCCAAGACTACCCTTCCGGGAGAAGCTGCAGAGCAGCAGAACTTTGCCCCTTGTTCATTGTACCTGTTCTTGTTGACCTGCTTTCCCTGTTTCACTTATTCTTATTATCAAATAAACAAGCCCTCGTATTTGGCAACTCTGAATCCTACTCTCTTGTGTCGTTAGCGTTTGGGGTCGGTGTCAAACCATAACAATATAGGACATGCTAGGTAGCTTTGAAAGGAAACACAGGAGTACACATAACGCATAACACAATTAGACAGGAACATGAAAGTGACTAATACAGAGCCTATGACCGGGGGCTCGGAGGTCGCACACAGAACGAGTTGGACATATATAGTGCACATTTTTCAGCCACTAGGGGGAGCCCTCTCACTAAGAGAGCCACTACTCCCCACCCACCAGCGGGGGAAAGAGGGGAACGAGTAAGACCCTCAAATGCCATGGAAGTTCCAAGAGTTAGTATTGATGTTGATGTTTATTATGTATATATGTATGTAAATCAGATGGAGATAGCAGAGGCTACAACCACAAATATTATTTTATGTGACATGGGTAGAACGGGAAAACAATTGGAAACGAAATATGATACAAGTTAAGGGTATAAAAATGATGGCGTTAAATGTGAATGGTATGAATAATCCGATCAAGAGGAGTAAGGTGATGACGAAACTTAAGAAAGAGGAGGCGCAGGTCATCTTCTTACAAGAAACACATCTAATATCACAAGAACATGAAAATCTGAAGAGATTCAAGTATGAAAATCTGTTCTATAGTTCTCTTAAACAGAACCTTAGAAGAGGAGTAACTATACTAATTAAGAACACAGTGAAGTTTGAAATGATCAGGAAAATAAGGGATAAAGAGGGAAGGTATGTGTTGGTCAAGGGGAAAATAGAAGATCAAATGGTAACACTAGTAAATGTGTATGCTCCACCAGAAAGTGAGAAATATCTATTTGAAACGATCTTTGACATCATAGCATTGGAAGGAGAAGGGGTCCTGATCTGTACAGGTGATTTTAATGTAGTACTGAACTACGACATAGACACAACAAGCACAAAGAAATGGAGGACAAACATTAGCAAATATATGAATATACAAATGGCAGAATTAGGAATCATGGACATATGGAGAGCAATGCACACAGAATACACACACTATTCACACCCACACACAACATATTCAAGGATAGACTATTTTCTCATGACAACAGGGGACAGATACAGGGTGGAAGAATGCAGGATAGGGGTGACGGATATTTCAGATCATAGCGCAATATATCTGACAGAAAATCGTAAAAGTAGACGGAGAAATACAGTTTGGAGACTGAATGTAAGACTATTAAATAACAAAGGTTTGGTTAATGAAGTGAAGGAAGACATAATTAGATACAGAGAAGAAAATGATAATGGAGGTAGACCCAAACATTTTATGGGATGCACTAAAGGTAGTAATACCGGGGAAATTGATAGCAAAGACGGCATTACTCAAGAAGGCTAGAATAGAGACATACCAGAACTTGATAAAGAAACTGAAAGAATTAGAGAAAGAACACCAAAGCTCAAAGAACCAAGAGACACTTAGGGAAGTAAAGGAAGTTATAGGGAAGATAAACAAAGAGCTGCAGACAGAAATAGAGAAGAAAGCTAGATACATGAAGCAGACATACTATGAAGGGGGACCGAGAGCGACAAGACTGTTAGCTAGACGAATCAGGACACAACAAAAACTGAACACAATACACACAATAAGGGACACAAACACAAACAAAATACTGAGAGAGCCAGCGGAAATAGAGAAGACATTTGAAGAATATTATAGGGAACTATACACACAACCGATAGCGGCAGGAAAAGAGGAGATAGAATTTTTTTTAGAAAACTGGGAGAGGCCAAAGCCTTTTCTGGAGGGGAGATTTGGAAGGAACCAAGTGTGGTAGAATACAGGGGGGGGGGGTTCATGATAAAAAGTTAATATACTTTAAAAGTGCCCTACTGTTTACACTGTTTAGTGTTTTGTAATGATATGGTCTGTATGGAATAATGTATCCATTGGGTACAGAATTATTGAATGTGTAAAATAATGTCTGTATTGATTAATTGATTGATTGTGTTTTTGGTTTGTCCCTGTAGGATGAGCTTCCAGGATAAAGCCGGGGATGGAAGCTCCTCTCAGGGGGAAGTAGCAGCAGGCTTGGAGAGAGACTCAGCCATGCTGGAGCTAGTTCCCATAGCCAAGGGCCTGGTTGTTGTGTGATATTATTAGTTTGTATGAAAAGTTCAATAGTTTTGTATTTTTGCTCTTATTTTCAAATGGCATTTCTTTATGTAAATGCTATGTTATGGTAATAATTACCATATTTAATCTATCCCTGGCTGAATCCGTGGTACCTGCCTGCTTCAAGTTGTCTACTATTATCCCGGTACCAAAGAAATCATCATCATTTATTTATTCGTACATGGAATTACCACAGTCCAACAGTACATATTCATATAATTCACCAAATCCCATGGCCGAAGAAACAGGAAGAAGAAAAAATCTTATATATACCTGCCCCTACACACACACAACACACCGATAGACGTATTGCGTAAAACCAAACAGATTATGCCCATTTTGCAAAAATGAAAACATCAACACAACCAAATTAAACCAACATAAATAAACCCATTTTGTGTATCGATCAGTCAAACTCCATATTTAGGTTCATTCATTATACACACACACACACACACACACACACACATGCACGCACGCACGCACGCACACACACACACACACACACACACACACACACACACACACACACACACACACACACACACACACACACACACACACACACACACACACACACACACACACACACATATATCTATACATTTATATAATGTATTATTCTATATTATACTTCTATATACTATATCATTTCTATTTTATTATAATATTACTAAATCATACTATTTATACTACACCATATTGGTACAGTATTATACAATATTTTAATATATTATTATTCTATGTTACGCTGCTATATACTATATTACTATACTCATACTCGCCTACACTGCAACTCTATGCTACGTCATCCTGACACGCTAAACTGCAATATTATACTAAACTGTGCTATAGTGTCTATGTATCTTTTCTTTGCACAACCTTTTGAAGTGAAATATATTACTAGAACTCTTTTCATCATTCTGCAAAGAGTTCCCTAGTTTGATACCTATAACTGAGGTGCACCTTTGTTTTAAGGTTGTTCGTGCAAATTGGTGCTTAAAATTAAATTTCCTTCTGCTGTCATCTGGACAGGGAACGAACAACCTCTGTATATTTGCTGGTAATACTCTGCATTTTGCTCTAAACAAAACTAATAAAGTCTGTATTTCAGCTAACTCTTTAAGTTTCAATAGTCTGGATTTAATAAATAATTTGTTGGTATGTTCTCTTGAATCTACATGGTGAACTATTCTTACTGCTCTCTTCTGTAATATAAAAAATGGCTTTATGTTGCTTTCATACGTGTTACCCCACACTTCCACACAGTAACTCAAATATGGTAGGATGAGTGAACAATATAATATACGCATAGAATTATAATCAAGCACATTCTTTGCCTTGTTCAAAACAAAAACACTGACGATGCGGTCTCCCAAGTACTGCACAGCACCCTGTCTCACCTAGACCACCAGAAGGGGGGCTATGTGAGACTGTTGTTCATTGACTACAGCTCAGCGTTCAACACCATAGTCCCCACCAGACTGGTGGACAAGCTGATTGAGCTGGGTTTGAGTGCCTGGATACTGGACTTTCTGAGTGAAAGGCCCCAGGCGGTCAGGGTGGGGGGTCAGACCTCCAACACCATCACCCTGAGTATGGGGTCCCCCCAAGGCTGTGTCCTGAGCCCCCTGCTGTACTCACTCTACACACACGACTGTGTGGCCAAGTTCAGCTCCAACTCCATAGTGAAGTTTGCAATCGACACAGTGGTGGTGGGGCTGATCTCGGACAACGACGAGAAGGCCTACCGGGAGGAGGTTGAGGTACTGGAACGCTTGTGCCAGGACAACAGCCTGCTCCTGAACATTGGTAAAACCAAGGAGCTGATCGTGGATTTTAGGAGAAAACAGCAGGGGACACACACACCACTGAGGATAAACGGGGCTACCGTGGACAGGGTGAGCAGCTTCAAGTACCTGGGGGTCCACATCTCAGAGGACCTGGCATGGACAACACACATAGACTCAGTCGTAAAGAAGGC
Source organism: Notolepis coatsorum (assembly GCF_963971535.1). Taxonomy (NCBI): domain Eukaryota; kingdom Metazoa; phylum Chordata; class Actinopteri; order Aulopiformes; family Paralepididae; genus Notolepis; species Notolepis coatsorum. The sequence goes on along the minus strand of NC_140174.1, from coordinate 195,589 downwards.
GAAGCAGCACCTCTACCACCTGAGACAGTTAAGGAAGTTCAGAGTTACTGAATACTGATGATAGGTGGGAAAGGAGTAAAACTTGGCGAAGAGAACATCACCAATATAAGATACGCGGATGACACTGCTATAGTCTGTAACTGTCAAGAAGATCTACAGGACATGATGAATAAGCTGAATGTCGAATGCAAAAACTATGGAATGTCGCTAAACACAAAGAAAACTAAAGTAATGATCATTGAAAAAACACCAGGAACTGTTTGTAAAATACAGGTGGATGGAGAAAAACTTGAACAAATGAAGGAGTACATGTACCTTGGAAGCTGGATCAGTGAAGGTGGAAGAGCTAACATGGACATTAAGAGAAGAACCGGAATTGCAAAGGGCGCATTCTGGAACCATAAAGAATTATTGAGAAGAAACACAAGTTGGAAAACGAAGACCAGGATTTTGGAAACGTATGTTATGTCAGTCTTTTCATACGGAGCAGAAGCATGGACGCTGAATGAAGAGGCAAAGAGGATGATAGACTCTTTTGAAATGTGGACGCTGAGGAAGATGCTGAAGATAACATGGAAGGATAAGATCAAGAATGAGGAGGTACTGAGAAGAGCGGATATGCAAGGAGGACAGCTGCTGGAGAGGTTGAAAAAGAGAAAGATGGAGTTGTGCGGGCATGTTCTGAGAGGATCCAGCGGGGAGATGTTCAAGAAGGTGGTGATGGGGAAGGTGGATGGAAAGAGAGGAAGTGGAAGACCAAGAAGAGGCTGGGTAGACGACGTCTGTGATTGGAGCGGAGTGAGAGGCGGAGTCACAGAGTCGGAGAGAAGAAGTGGGGACAGAATGGGTTGGAGAGTGATAGGCAACCTTCGGAACGAAGAAGCCACCTAATGATGATGATGATACTCCAGTCCTTCTACTCCGGAGCTGTAGAGAGCATCTTGACTGGAAACATCACTGCCTGGTATGGAAACAGCACGGCACAGGACAAGAAGGCCCTACAGAGAGTGGTACGCTCAGCCGAGCGTACTACGGGTATTGTACTACCACCCCTGCAGGTCCTATAACAAGAGGTGCAAATCCAGAGCCTGCAGAATAATGAAAGACCCTCACCACCCCAACAACAGCCTGTTCAAGCTGCTGCGGTCAGGCAAACGCCTGCGAACACCAGCAACTAGGACAGAGAGACTTCGGCTCAGCTTCTTCCCCCAGGCCACCAGAGCCTTGAACACTGAACTCTCCACACACAAGCACACATGAGCACACACACAACACACAAACTGTACACGCTCACACACTAGCAGCCACTTTAACATTAACACACACACACTCATGCTGCACACGCTCACACTTATGGTCACTTTACAAAAGGAAAGGTCACTTTAAGAATAGTATAGTATAACTTGAGATTGTATAATATAGCATTGTATAGCAGTGTACATAAAGACCCAGTGCCTCATCCGTAGCTAACAGTGTATTGCACTATCACAGGACCTAGCATGTCTTACCATGCTCTTGTAAAAACTCATGTACATATACCTGATATGCCCTACTTTGATTACTTGTATTATTGCACAAATGTCGTTCTCATCCTATTGGATTCTTATTATTGTATTATTGTATTATGCACAATCATTGCGGGCAAGACCCCCCGCATTTCACTGTATACTTGTATGCCGTGACAAATAAAACTCTGGCTTGACTTGACTTGTGCTGCATCCTGTTTTTTCACTGGTGAACAAAATAAAAGAGAAGAATAAAAACCAACCAAGGGTGATGACAACCTGCCTCTGACTACCTGCCTTTTTCCACTGCTTGGCCACATCCTCACACCCCCCCTCCCACCCACCCACCCACCCCCTGCTAATGTACAGTTTCCTCCCCCTCGTATGTATATATTATCTGTTAGGATCTCTGTTTAACAGTACTGTATACTTGTATATCTTGTATGTCACAAATACATGTCATGATATATATCTGTATGTTGCGTATGTCAGAAATGTCATTATGAATTGAAAATGGGGGACCCTGATGTAAACAAGACGAAAGTCTTTCTCTGGTCTGCATCCCCTTAACAACTGTGTGTATTGAGCCGTACTGTATTGTACCCATTCTGCAATCTGTTAATAAAATTTCCAATCAATCAAAACCCCCTCCATGAGTAGCTAGCCAAGATGAGAACCCCTCCTACCCCCTCTATGAGGAGCTAGCCAAGATGAGAACCCATCCTACCCCCTCTATGAGGAGCTAGCCAAGATGAGAACCCCTCCCACCCCCTCTATGAGGAGCTAGCCAAGATGATAACCCCTCCCACCCCCTCTATGAGGAGCTAGCCAAGATGAGAACCCCTCCTACCCCCTCTATGAGGAGCTAGCCAAGATGAGAACCCCTCCTACCCCCTCTATGAGGAGCTAGCCAAGATGAGAACCCCTCCTACCCCCTCTATGAAGAGCTAGCCAAGATGAGAACCCCTCCTACCCCCTCTATGAGGAGCTAGCCAAGATGAGAACCCCTCCTACCCCCTCTATGAGGAGCTAGCCAAGATGAGAACCCCTCCTACCCCCTCTATGAAGAGCTAGCCAAGATGAGAACCCCTCCTACCCCCTCTATGAGGAGCTAGCCAAGATGAGAACCCCTCCCACCCCCTCTATGAGGAGCTAGCCAAGATGAGAACCCCTCCTACCCCCTCTATGAAGAGCTAGCCAAGATGAGAACCCCTCCTACCCCCTCTATGAGGAGCTAGCCAAGATGAGAACCCCTCCCACCCCCTCTATGAGGAGCTAGTCAAGATAAGAACCCCTCCTACCCCCTCTATGAGGAGCTAGCCAAGATGAGAACCCCTCCTACCCCCTCTATGAGGAGCTAGCCAAGATGAGAACCCCTCCCACCCCCTCTATGAGGAGCTAGCCAAGATGAGAACCCCTCCTACCCCCTCTATGAGGAGCTAGCCAAGATGAGAACCCCTCCTACCCCCTCTATGAGGAGCTAGCCAAGATGAGAACCCCTCCCACCCCTCTATGAGGAGCTAGCCAAGATGAGAACCCCTCCCACCCCCTCTATGAGGAGATAGCCAAGATGAGAACCCCTCCTACCCCCTCTATGAGGAGCTAGCCAAGATGAGAACCCCTCCTACCCCCTCTATGAGGAGCTAGCTAAGATGAGAACCCCTCCCACCCCCTCTATGAGGAGCTAGTCAAGATGAGAACCCCTCCCACCCCCTCTATGAGGAGCTAGCCAAGATGAGAACCCCTCCTACCCCCTCTATGAGGAGCTAGCCAAGATGAGAACCCCTCCTACCCCCTCTATGAGGAGCTAGCCAAGATAAGAACCCCTCCCACCCCCTCTATGAGGAGCTAGCCAAGATGAGAACCCCTCCTACCCCCTCTATGAGGAGCTAGCCAAGATGAGAACCCCTCCCACCCCCTCTATGAGGAGCTAGCCAAGATGAGAACCCCTCCTACCCCCTCTATGAGGAGCTAGTCAAGATGAGAACCCCTCCCACCCCCTCTATGAGGAGCTAGCCAAGATGAGAACCCCTCCTACCCCCTCTATGAGGAGCTTGCCAAGATGAGAACCCCTCCTACCCCCTCTATGAGGAGCTAGCCAAGATGAGAACCCCTCCCACCCCCTCTATGAGGAGCTAGCCAAGATGAGAACCCCTCCCACCCCCTCTATGAGGAGCTAGCCAAGATGAGGAGCACGTTCAGCCACAGACTCATGCCCCCCCGACACTCCACTAACCGTCTTGGCCAGTCAGCCATCAACGTATGACGGATATCGTGCCAGTTAGGGTACCTTGTGTATACTTCACCTTGTGTATACTGTTTACTTTTACTCTTACTCATGGTATATATTCAGATTAACATTTTCTATTGCCTATATTTATTGTAATGTATAATATAACCGATAGGGCACACAGACCCTCATCTGCACCTTTGTTTATTTTTCTCATATCTTTAATATTCAGAGTTAATTATATTCTTTTACACCATTTATTCTTATCGTATTTTTATATTCAGATACAATTGTATCCCCTATGTTTATGTCTTTCTACTATTACCCTGCCCATATCTGTACCCCCCCCCCCCCCCCTCATCGTAATGATGTATTGTGTGTTTTGATGTAAATCAAGATCCGTGGTCCGAGGTATTATGAATAAAAATCTGAGTACTAATATTGAAAAATGTATTTCAGAAAGATTAGTAAACAATTCCTAAAGTCCAATAAAAAAGGTATTACAATATGGATCCATACTGTTAGTGAAATAAATATGCTCTTTCATTAGTATGGTCAGCAAGAGTTAAGAAGAAGGAAGAAGGAAGAAGAGAGAAGAGAGAGAGTATGGGAGGGTGAAAGAGAAGAGAGAAAGAGAGAGAGAGAGAGAGAGAGAGAGAGAGAGAGAGAGAGAGAGTATGGGAGGGTGGAAGAGAAGAGGAGAGAGAGTATGGGAGGGTGGAAGAGAAGAGAGAGAGAGAGAGTATGGGAGGGTGGAAGAGAATAGAGAGAGTAGCAGTGTACAAAGAGAGTCATTGTACTTGATTCATATTCAACATGAGATCATCTGGCATGTGAGTTCTCATGATACATGCATACTGACTATGTCCATAATTAGTCCATAAGGTACATCTCCCTTCATTGATTATATGATAGGCTGTTTACATCATATTGTCAGAAACAGATACTGAGCAGAGGCAAGAGTCCATTTAGAGCGAACATAGTGTACAGAATATTCATATAAGGATGTGTGAATCATCTTTCCTCCTTACACCCACGCTGCTATGACATCTGCATTTCCCCAAGAGGATATATCTTATCTTATCTTAAAACCACAAAAAGACCCTGCTAGGTGAGAAACAGCAGAGCTATCGGATGAGAAAACTAGATAACAAGAAAGCAGAAATTATTATTATTTTTTTATCCACTTTTTCTCCTTATTTTCTATGTTTCTCCCATCCCAATTTCGTATTTTCCAATTCTTCCCTCCCCTGTCTTGAACGTTGCTAGACTATGCCTCCCACTGGTCAGCCATAGTGAGGATAGAAGCCTTGCATCACGTCTCCCCTCCGGTACACAAGGAGGCAGCCTGTCCCATCTTTTCACCGCAGCAGCTCGAACTCTCAGTGGCGAGGAGTAACGCGTGGGAGGCTCACGCTGCCCCCGATACTTCCTGTTTCCGCCGCACCGGCATCACCCAACCGACCTGTAGGAGTCGCTGTCCACAACGTCCAATCCCCACCCACCGGCTTTCGCACCCTCTAACACTGCCAATTGTGTTAGTATGACGGCCGGCCAAGCCGGTAGCAATGCCGAGAGCTGGGCTCGATACCAGCATCTCCTGCGTTAGTGGCGAGCGCCTTGCCCACTGCGCCACTCAGCTGCCCCGCAGAAATTATTTCTATACATGCATGTGAATGTGCTGACGTTGAAATGATACATGTCAGCCGGCCATCAGCTGATGTAGAACGCTGTCTTGTATCACCCAGCATGACAGCAGAACAGCTCTAACTAGTGCAGTCAGTCCGACTGGACTGATGAGCAAGATTCTACCTCTTTCCCATCACACAATCTGACACATAATAAATGTAACAGATGACCAACATTTGTATGGAGGCCTTTACTGAAAAACAACGATTATTTTGCACATCATTTTGCACATATCCCCTGTTAACGGTTTTGCTCAAATTCATTTAGCTTGACAGTTATTGAGGGTTTATAAATTTGGATATGTCCTCCAGTGATGTCATTGGATGACATTGAATCTGTGTGTTAATTACAGCTCAATGCTCCCTATTGCAATGTCTGCTGTTTTTATTTTTAACATCTCCACCATTTAATTTGGCTTGGGAGGAGGTGGAGGTGGTGATCTCATATAAGTTCCTTGGGGTACACCTGAACAATAAACTGGACATGTCGGACAACACAGAGGCCCTCTACAGGAAGGGACAGAGCAGGCTGTTCTTCCTGAGTTCAAGTTCAAGTTCTTTAATAGAGGTCATACAGAAGTACAGAACACTTTCATACAAAATGCTTCTTACTGTTACGCTCCAGAGACTGTGCTAGACAAGATAGTATCAAATAACATAATATAGCATGTAATTTAGAACAAGAAAAATGAGGTCACAGTGTTCGGTATAGACATATGTACAATGTTCTGAGTTACCATATAATATACAATACTATGCAGTGTACTAATGTACAGTACTATCTAGTGCAAAGCAGAAATGGGATGAGGTACAATTTTAGGTACAATTTACAGTAAGGTGTACGAGTTGTAGTGCAATCCTTCATCAATAAATATAAAGTGTGGGGAGTGGGTGCTACAGTGTGTTTGTTTAAAGTGGGTGTGTGCTATAAAGTGTGTGGAGTGGGTGCTACAGTGTGTTTGTTTAAAGTGAGTGTGTGCGTGTGGATGTGTGTGCTATGTGCGTTTGGTGGTTGTTGTTGTGTAGTGTTCATTCATTGTTCGTTTAGCAGCCTGATGGCCTGGGGATAGAAGCTTCTTCTGAGTCTTTCTGTGCTCGCCTTGAGACTCCGGTATCGCTTGCCTGACCGCAGCAGTTCAAAGAGGCAGTTGTTCGGGTGACTGGAGTCTTTAATGATTCTCTTAGCCTTGCCCGTGCAACGCTTGTTGTAAATGTTCTGGAGGGTGGGGAGCCCCCCTCCAATTGTGCGTTCGGCTGAACGTGTCACTCTTTGTAGTCTGCTTCGGTCTTGTGCAGTGCTATTCCCAAACCAGGAGGTGATGTTGCCGGTCAAGATGCTCTCTATTGTACATGAGTAGAAGTTCTTAAGGATCTTCTGACTGACTTGGAACTTCCTTAGGCGCCTGAGGAAGTAGAGGCGTTGTCGTGCCCTTCAATGTGTGCAATAGACTGCTGCAGTCATTCTACCAGTCTGTAGTAGCCAGCGTCCTCTTCTATGCTGTGGCATGCTGGGGGGGCTACATCAACTCGAGGGACACCAACAAACTGAACAAGCTGGTGAGGAAGGCTAGCTCTGTGGTGGGAGTCGAGCTGCTCAGACTAGAGGTGGTGGCAGAGAGGGGGATGAGAAGGAAGTTGGCTGCTATCCTGGAGAATCCCTCCCACCCCCTCTACGGTGAGCTATAGTCAAGATGAGAAGCACGTTCAGTCACAGACTCATACCCCCCCGACACTCAACTAACTGCCAGTGGGCAGGGACTGCTGCCAGACATCCAACTACAACTACTAGGAACCTAAAAGGACAATAACACTACCTTATGCATACCGCACCTTATGTGAATACTGTATACTTCAGTTAGTTAGTTAATTATATTGATTTGTTATATTGTTTACAGCTTGTTTTTACTACCTGTACCTCCCCTCCCCCATGCTGCTATGATGCCTGCATTACCCCAAGGGGATCAATAAAGGAATATCTTATCTTGAAACTCTTAATGCAAAGTTCTAAACGGACTTGCCGAATTCTTACCTTAAGACATTACATCCTATGCTGAAATGCAAAGTGCAAAACTGTTGATACAAAGTGCCAAACTCTAAATCATATGCTCCATTCTCAGAATACAGCCACCTAATATTACAACAATGTTCAATTGCTTATTGCTATAAAGGCAGATCACTAAATCAATAATTGTTTGTACTAATGTCTCATTACCTTCAACAACCTTTCCCAGTTGAGGAGCATTGCAATACAATTGATCATCTCTTCACCACTACATAAAAGGCTGCTTATAACCCTGAAGAAAGGAGCAACATGGAGCAAGTCGGTGCAGCTGAGGTTGGCAACGAAGGACAGGGTCGTGGACAGGGTTGTGGTCGTGGCCAAGGAGGCAGAAGAACATCTGTCTCAAATGAAATTATAACCACAATTGTTGACCACGTAATACAGTAAACCGAGGTCTAGCACTGGCTGAAGCTGGCAGGGTGGTGCAGCCAAACCTGAACAGATCAACAGTGGCATCCCTTATACGATTTTTTACAGTAAGAGAGATAATGGGTAAGTCAATATGTGTAATGTACTGTTCAGTAACTGTATATCGAAATTACAGTAATTGTAAAATGTATATTGTTGTCTGTTACAGTATATTTCATAAATACTAAAGGTGTGAATTATTTCTGTATTTGTTCTTTTTACTGTACTTTAGAACTGAAGGAGCACCACCAAGTGGAGTACGTGGCCATCTTCTCTCTGTGCCGTACTTACAGTACTTTACAATAGTTTGTTTACTGTAACTGTTTTAGTTTTTACTTTAAAATACAGAGCATTACTGTAGGTATTTTCCTTTACTGTAATGATTAAACTTTAAATACTGTAATCAAATATTTAGTTTGTCTTTCATAAAAACACAAGCACTATACTGAAGTCTATCACAGGGGTTATGAGGAAATTACCATTACATAGTCTATTTTGGTAACAAGTATTCTGTGTTTGACCGCATTATTTGTGTTAAGAGTTTTGCACATTGAAAGTCACTAAGCCAAACAAGGAAGAGCAAAAGTGGACAAACCATGGCTGTAGTCAAGAAGCTGATGGGAGATGGGTGTTTCCGTCTTCCCTATGACCAGTGTTGGTCCCCCTGGCTCCCAGTGACACACATGAGTAAAAACATTCACTGACCAGCCACATTCAGTCAGTCACAATGTCAAACAGACTCTCCACCGCTTTCCACCTGGTCGACCAAGAACACAGAGTCAAACAGACTCTCCACCTGGTCGACCAAGAACACAGAGTCAAACAGACTCTCCACCTAGTCGACCAAGAAAAGACCACAATGTCAAACAGACTCTCCACCTGGTCGACCAAGACCACAGAGTCAAACAGACTCTCCACCTGGTCGACCGAGACCACAGAGTCAAACAGACTCTCCACCTGGTCGACCAAGACCACAGAGTCAAACAGACTCTCTACCTGGTCAACCAAGACCACAGAGTCAAACAGACTCTCCACCTGGTCGACCAAGACCACAGAGTCAAACAGACTCTCTACCTGGTCAACCAAGAAAAGACCACAGTGTCAAACAGACTCTCCACCTGGTCAACCAAGACCACAGAGTCAAACAGACTCTCTACCTGGTCAACCAAGAAAAGACCACAGAGTCAAACAGACTCTCCACCTGGTCGAAAAATAAAAAATATATATATATATATGTTTCACATTATGCCACTCTGCCAAGGCTATATGAATGAATTAATGTTATGTCTCAGTGTCCAAGCTTCATATAAATAATCCACAAAGGGAAATGTTTTTCGTATAGAATCTTCAGTATTTCTGACTCTCTATTTAATCTTCTAATCTATGTCAGAATCAGAATCTATGTATCTTATCAAACAAACACTTCTTCTGATCATTATACAGAAGGCAGTATGAGACTACATTTATAAAGATAATTTAAAAAATAGTTTGTTTTCAAATTCTTAGCCCACATAAATGACAAGCCTATGCTGTTCTTCAGTGAGTATGCTCTGGGCAAGGTCCACACAAAATGCTCTCTATGCTCAAGGTCCACTCTTACTCCCTCATACACTCTCTCTCTCACTCTCTCTCACACACAGCTTTTGATATGTTATAATGCATCACAGCCAATCTTTTACATTCCTTGTCTTTCTGCCTGGCTGCCTTTTACACATCCTACAGCATCAATAAGGGGACAGGTCAACATTATGGGAAATGTGTTTATCGTCTTCTTCAGAGTCAGACAAAAAAAAAGTCCTCTCTGTGCATTCAGTAGAAAGCTATCCGGCTGCAAGCTAGCCATGCTTAGCAAACATCAATGGAAATGGATATGGACCAGCTAAATCAAAACAAAATGTATTTGTAAGGCCCAACAACACACGTTAATGTCCCCATGGGCTGGACACGTCTTCTTTAAACATGTCAAGAAGAAACAACATCACAATAAATCAAGAACACAACAAGAAACACCATGAAATCCAAAATAAAATGTAAAATAAATAAATGCAACACTCCCAGGGCCATTCAAGGGGCTTAGATGTTGGTGATAGTAGTGTTGCTATGGATGATCAATGGGTGGAGAATAAAACAGGTGAAACAGTTGGTATGTACGTATGTACACATACGTATATGTGTAATAAAACACAAATATGTACATGCAATAGCAACTGGGGTACATAAGAACATTTTGAAAGATTGAAAATAGAATAGAGCTAATAACGGATCCATTTGAGGTTGCCTAGCTAGCTGTTGGGCCAAAAACACAGTTCTGGTGCAAGCTAGGCTACCTTGCAGCCAGATAGCTTTCTACTGAATGTACAGAGAGGACATTGGTACTACACTACGGACTACACATCTTTCACCTTAATGTAAACAGCATTAAGCATAAGCTGGACGAATTAAGAAACCTGTTTATGAGCGGTAAGGTAGACATAATATGCTTTACTGAAACTAAACTTGATCCATCTGTAACAGACCCTGAAATAGAAATAGAGAACTATACTATAGTCCGTAATGACAGAAACCAGTATGGAGGTGGTGTTTGTATGTACATACATAAGGACACCAAATTCATTACCCGTACTGACCTTCATCATGAGACAATTGAAACCGTATGGGTGGAAATTTTATTTGAAATGGCAAAATCTGTTCTAGTCGGCACAATATACAGACCGCCAGATCAAACTGGCTTTTATGATACTCTGGATGTGTGCTTAGCTGGAGCTGAGGATGCGGAAAAAATTCTTATTGGGGATTGGAACACGGATATGCAACAAAAAAATGCACCCGTCTTCAAATCCTTCAATAGGTTTTGTGATCTGCACGGCCTCAGCCAACTAATCACCCAACCCACAAGGATATGTGAATCAACTCAGACTACCATTGACCTCATACTGACCTCTGACAAGTCCAAGATCTCCAGTAAAGGGGTTATAGCATGCGGGTTAAGTGATCATTACATGATATTCTGTACCCGCAAAAAGCTAAAACTAAAGGCTGGCTGTCACAAAACAGTCACATCTAGAGACCTCAAAACCTACTCTAGCGAGGCCTTTAACCTTGAACTGGAGAGTCTGGACTGGTCAGATGAACTCAATGGTACACTGGCTGAAGAAACTTGGCTTGGCTTCAAAACCAAATTTTCATCAATACTAAACAAAATGGCCCCCCTAAGAACCACCAGGGTAAAAAATCGCGCTGAGCCATGGATGCACACTGAAATACTGACCGCTATGAAAGCCAGAGACAAAAAATGCTCTGAGTTTCGTAAAAGTCAGTCAAAGCTTACCAAAAGCACGAGCAGTGAACTCCAAGACCACGTGACTGAACTCAAACTAGAAAGAAACAGACTAAGAAATGACGTAAACTCCATGATCAAAACTGCTAAAAAAAATTTCATCAATGACAAAACCGAGGAAAACAAAAATAAACCATGTGAACTTTGGAAATTACTCAACAATCAACTAGGCTGCAGTAAAAAACTCAAAACCAGGTTCTCAAACATAAACATAAAGACGGACAACACGCTCATCACAGACAAGCTGGATGTAGCCAATTACTTAAACACTTTCTTCACAAACATAGCCACAACACTGGTAAACAAACTACCCTCCCACTCAGGGCAGTATGGGGTAGAACACATAGTAGCATACTACATGAACCTAGGCGTCCACAAAGACGACTTCAAACTGGAAATAGTAACTACAGATGAGGTACTCAAAAAACTGAGCGCCCTCCAACCAAACAAGGCCACTGGCCATGACAACATCCCCTCCAAATTCCTCAGAGACTCAGCAGCAGCCATCACCCCAGTCATCACACACATAATAAACCTCTCCATAAAACAGGGACACGTCCCCAAGGACTTCAAAATTGCGAGAGTAACACCCCTGCACAAAAAGGGCAGCAAATTAGACCCGGGTAACTACCGCCCTGTTTCTATCCTTACATCCATCTCGAAAGTCATGGAAAAAATAGTATACGAACAGATCGAAAAGTACCTCGCGGAAAAAAATCTAATCTACGAATTCCAATCTGGCTTCAGAACATCCCACTCCACTGACACATGCCTTCTCTACTTGAACGACCACATCAAACAAGAGGTGGACGCGGGCAAATACTGCGGCATGGTCATGCTGGACCTACAAAAGGCCTTCGACACTGTCAATCACACCATTCTGATTGACAAGCTAAAAGCAATTGGTTTTGATAGTTTATCAGTGAGCTGGATACAATCCTACCTGGAGGGGAGGGAACAGATGGTGGAAGTAAACGGTACCCTATCCCCCCCCCTCACAGTGAGCTGTGGTGTTCCACAAGGAAGCATACTAGGACCGCTACTATTCCTAATTTATGCAAATGACATGTCGTCAGCTTGTGACTGCAACTTGTTCCTGTTTGCGGACGACTCAGCCCTGCTGGTCTCTGACAAGAACAAGTTACAGGTTGAAAAAGCCCTCAGCTCGGAACTAGGCAAAATCTGCATATGGCTCGCCGACAACAAACTATCATTACACATGGGCAAAACAGAGTCCATTCTCTTCGGTTCAAATAACAAACTCAGCAAGACCGACGGCTTCTCGGTTACAGTGGGTGACAATATTATCACAAGGAAAGATGAAATTACCTACCTGGGTTCCATCCTAGAGGCTAATCTTTCCTGTGACAAAATGGCATCCAATGTAATAAAAAAAGTCAACCAACGAACGCGATTCTTGTACCGGATCTCCTCTCTGGTAAACAAGAATACCCTGAAGACTCTAGCAGGAGCACTCATTCAAGGGTACTACGACTATGCTTGCACCTCATGGTACCAAAGCACCTCAAAGGCACTAAAAAACAAATTACAAACATCTCAAAACAAGCTAGTCAGACTACTACTTGACCTGACTCCTAGAACCCACCTCACCCCTGCCCACTTTGACAACCTAGGATGGCTTAGAGTAGACGACAGAGTCCAGCAACTTGCAATGGGCCTGGTCTACAAGATACACTACGCGACCAAGGTACCCATGTACATGTCAAAATACTTCCCAAAGGTCAGTGAATACCACGATCACAACACCAGAGGGAGCTCCACAAATCATGTAAAACCCAGATTCGACTCAAACAAGGGACTAAACACGTTTCGCAATTATGCCACATCAATGTGGAACGCCCTACCTAAAGCTGTAAAGGAATGTGAATCACTACCCACCTTCAAAAACACTCTCAAAAAACACCTACGTGAGACTGCAATTCGAAACTGGCCCCTACAAATGTCCTAACCTAGTTGTACAGTAAATGACCAAGTAAGGCTTTGTCAATATCCCAATGTACAGTGTAAAATGTGTGTGTGTCCCCTTCCCAACCCCCCCCCCCCCCCCCCCACCTCCAATGTACAGCCCTCACCCAACCCACCCAACCCCACCCAACCAACCTCCTCCAATGTACAGTTTCTATGCCAAATGTATATACACTCCTTTTCTGGACACTTTTGTATCACAAACAGTACTGTATTTGCAAATCTGATATGTCATAAATGTATAGATGTAGCAGTACTGACTATCTGTATGTCATGTATGTCATATATGTTATGATGAATTGAAAATGGGGGACCCTGATGTAAACAAGACGAAAGTCTTTCTCTGGTCTGCATCCCCTTAACAATTGTATGTATTGAGCTGTACTGTACTGTACCCATTCTGCAATCTGTTAATAAACTTTTCAATCAATCAATCAATCTTATCTTCTTGTCTGACCCTGGAGAAGACAGTAAGCAACATTTCCTATAATGTTGGCATGTTCCTTTAAAACAGTAGTTAACCCTGCCTTTTAGGCTTTTACACATCCAACAGTGTCATTAAAACATTACCTCTGCTCCACACCAGGAGGAAGAGCAGCAGGATTGGGTTCATCTCTGTGTCCAGCGGCCAGGCAGCTAGATGGATACGGAGCTGGAAGCCTGATGTCTTGTCCAGTCTGAACTGTGGAAGCCTGTTGTCTTGTCCAGTCTGAACTGTGGAAGCCTGATGTCTTGTCCAGTCTGAACTGTGGAAGCCTGATGTCTTGTCCAGTCTGAACTGTGGAAGCCTGTTGTCTTGGGAGTGACCTGGGACTCTTCTCTTCTCTGTTCTTCTCTTCTAATATCCTCTCCTCTGCTAGTCTGATGAGCTGTACTTCTGTTTATCTCTTGATCTACCCACATCCTCTAGAAGATGCTTACGTCACACGCAAGGTGACAGAAATGTTCCGCTAGTCTCTAGTAGTTGTTTATTTTTATGTCTGTGACAAGGAGGCTAAATGGAGTCATTACTGTCATATCTAAATTGGAGTATAACACATCTGTATCTTCATTTGATTTAGTCCCCAAACACTCCACCAGTGCAATGTTCCGTACCCCAATCTGACTTAGCCTATTAGCCTTGATCTGTGCACACAGGAAGCTCCTCACAAACAGTACTGTATTTGAAAATCTGGTATGTCATAAATGTATAGATGTAGCAGTACTGTCTATCTGTATGTCGTGTGTGTCATATGATGAATTGAAAATGGAGGACCCTGATGGAAACAAGACGAAAGTCTTTCTCTGGTCTGCATCCTCTTAACAATTGTATGTATTGAGCTGTACTGTACTGTACCCATTCTGCAATCTGTTAATAAACTTTTCAATCAATCAATCAATCTCTCAAATTTGATGGCAAAGTGCTGACATCTCCCCTGGTCCCCGTCCCAATCTCTGTAGCACTGCCAGCCCTGCCCCATCAACATGGGGACCCTAAACAGGGGGGGGGGCCTGACTACATAGCAGCCCTGCCTCTGAGGTACAAGGCTCCTGTCTCCCCTCCTCCAGGGCCACATTCACCTGGTGATGCTCCCACCAGAGTGGAGGGAACCAAACCAGAGTCCAGCCCCTCTATACCCCACCCCCACCACCTGGACAGAGATACAGTACATGCCTGTACCAATAACGGGGTGGCAGCCTTACATGAAGGAATACCCCATTGAGTACCTCCGGAGAGTGAGGCCTGATGCCATTGTACCTAAGTATGCATACTTCCCCCATCTGCATAACCCCAGAGAGAACCCAGCACAGTAGTACTCTGTGTGTACAGTAGGGGAGACTGGGGTAAATTGAGCATAGGGGTAAGTTGAGCCACCCCTTGTTGCAGCCAGGCAGAGAAGACAATTATGAATGTAAAATGTGACCCTCACATACCCCCAAATAGGTTTTAGCCTGTAACCACTTTAAGGATGGAAAGTAACTAAGCATGTTTACTCAAGTATTGCATTTACTGTAAGCACAATTTTGAAGCAGGCTACTTGTAGTTGAGTGTTTTTACCTAAAGGGGCACTTCATCAAAAACAACACTGATTTATTTTGCACATAATCTCACATGCATCCCAAAATGTTAAGCTGCTTTGCACACATGAACTTAGTTATTTGAAGAGTTATTGTTTGAATATGTCCTCCATTGACATCAATGGACTCATCAATTATGGGTTTGATGGATCTTCATGATCAATATGGGTTTAATAGTGGAACACATACAAAGTACATTTAAGGTTAAATGAGCTCTGATAAGAGGAGTGATCTCATCCTGGCCAGCAGGGAGAACACTGAGGTGGATCGAGACGTTAGGGTTCCAGCTCTCTTGTGGACAGAGCCGGTTGGGTTTAGGGTTCCAGCTCTCTTGTGGACAGAGCCGGTTGGGTTTAGGGTTCCAGCTCTCTTGTGGACAGAGCCGGTTGGGTTTAGGGTTCCAGCTCTCTTGTGGACAGAGCCGGTTGGGTTTAGGGTTCCAGCTCTCTCGTGGACAGAGCCGGTTGGGTTTAGGGTTCTGTTGTGTATTGACGTACCACGCTGTTACGTGGTTACGTCATAGGAGCTGACGCTGTGCGTGCACTCCAGAGTTTGCAGACTGAGAGTAAGTCGCGTGCGGGAGCACGAGAACGGACGATGCAAATAAAAGACTATTGTTTAAATACTGAGTCGTTCTTAAATGAAGAGATACTAAATATCTAACAATGGCGACGAGGATAAACTCCGAAGAGTAGAGTTATCACAGTGTTGAGAAGAGAACATGGACAACGTGCCGAAGTTTGAATGCTACAACGAGCCTGCTACACTGGGACCGAGGTGGACCAGGTGGCTAATGGCGTTTGAGCTGTACGCTGACGGAAAAGGGATGATTCTGTCTGTCGGTGTGGACGCCACAGTGAGACAGAGAAGAAGGGCTATGCTCTTACATCATGCAGGTACCGTACAGACGTACAAGATATATTCGCTACATTGCCCGACGGGGGAGGACCGACGGACTATGCTAAAGCTGTTAAGGCGCTAAATGACTACTTTGTGCCGCAGGTGAACACTGCGTTTGCGCGCCAGGCTTTCTACCAAGTATCACAGAAACCAGGTGAAACTGTACAGCAGTTTGTGACGAGGCTTCGTCAGGCTGCCAGAGACTGTGCATTTGCTGCGGACATTAGCAACCAAATAAGGGATGCGGTGCTGAGCAGGGGCACGTCAGACTATGTACAGAGAAAGTTACTGGAGGAACCACAACTGGTGCTGCCACGCGCTGGAAATAGCGTCGCAGTGTGAACGAGTGGAGCTGCAAATGGCGGCGATGAAGATGAGTGACGGCGCTGAGGGGAGAGAGACGATGAACCGTGTCTTCAAGAAAGAGGGCCAATTCCAGAAGTGGAAACCATCGCCTCGTGGAGATCGTGGAGAAGGAAAAGAGAAATCCAAATCCGATAAAGTGTGCTACAGATGTGGACACGGGGATCATCTGGCCAACGATTCTGCATGCCCTGCAAGAGGACAGACATGCAGAAAGTGTAATGGAAAAGGCCATTATGCCAAAGTCTGTAAATCCAAAGGTAAAGAAAGACAGACTGTGAGATGTGTTGAAACTGAGGACCAGAACACTGGGAACAGAGACTATGCATTTGTGGTTGAAGATGATTCAAATACTGAGAGGGTCACATTTGATGTTGGGGGAGTAGATCTACTTATGTTAATCGATTCAGGTGCATCAAGTAACATTGTAGATGAGAACACATGGAAAATGCTTAAGAGTAAAAATATTAAGTGTGTTTCTACCAAGGCAGCTAACAAACCGCTGTATACATACTCTTCCAAGGTGCCTCTTCCAGTAATGGGTATATTCAAATGTCATGTTAAGGTGGGAAAGTGTGACACTGAAGCAGAGTTCACTGTAATACAGGGACGGGGGGAGCCGCTGCTAGGCAGGAGGACTGCTATTGAGTTAGGTGTACTGAGGGTGGGCACAAACATAGCAGCAGTGACAGATGCTAAATCTGAAATACAGAGGCAATACCCCAAACTGTTTAAAGGTGTTGGTAAACTAAACACAAAGCAAATCAGTTTGCATATTGATGAGAGTGTAACACCAGTGGCACAACCCCTGAGGAGGGTGCCATTTCACCTGAGGGAAGCAGTAGAGAAGAAAGTAAATCAGCTGCTAGACAGGGACATTATTGAGAAGGTTGAGGGACCTACACCGTGGGTGAACCCTGTTGTAGTTGCACCAAAAGCTAATGAGGACGACATCAGGATGTGTCTAGACATGAGAAGAGCTAATGCAGCTATCATCAGAGGTAGATATCCAATACCCACAGCGGATGAGCTATTACAGGGAATGAACGGGTCTGTCATTTTCAGTAAACTGGATTTGAAATGGGGATACCACCAATTAGAGCTCACACCAGAATCCAGGGGTATCACTACGTGTGCAGTACACACAGGTACCTACAGGTACAAGAGACTCATATTTGTAGTGTCATCAGCTAGTGAACAGTATCAACATGAGATAGCCACTGCTACAGCGGGCATTGAGGGGGTAGAAAATATCTCCGATGACATAATTGTTCATGCCCCAGATCAGGAGACTCGTGAAAAACGACTCCATGCAGTTCTGAAGAGACTAGAGGACTGTGGGCTGACTCTAAACAAAGAAAAGTGTCAGTTTAACATGGACAAGTTGATTTTCATGGGCATGTTACTCTCAGAGAATGGCATAGGCCCCACCACAGAAAGGGTGAGAGCAATAGCAGAGGCACGAGAGCCTGAGAACGCCTCTGAGACCCGTAGTTTTCTGGGCCTAGCAGGGTATAGTAGCCGTTTTATACCACAGTTTGCTAGCATATCAGAGCCACTGCGGAGGCTTACCAAGAAAGACACAGCTTTCATATTTGGGCCAGAGCAAAAGCAGGCATTTAGAACGCTGAAAGAAAAGCTAGCTGAGGCCGGCACTCTAGCATATTTTGACAAAGATGCGCCTACTAAAGTCATAGCAGACGCAGGACCAGTAGGAATAGGAGCAGTCTTAGTACAGCAACAGCAACAGGAAATGGTGCCAATATGTTATGTGAGTAGGAGCCTGACTGATTGTGAAACAAGGTATTCACAAACTGAACGAGAAGCTCTCGCCTTAGTTTGGGCGTGCGAGAGGCTGCACCCATACATATATGGTAAAAAGTTTGACCTAGTAACAGACCACAAGGCTCTGGAGGCCATATACAGTCCGACCTCTAAGCCATGTGCCCGTATTGAGAGGTGGGTGCTGCGGCTCCAACCATATGAGTTCAGAGTGATCCACATACCTGGAAAGGACAACATTGCAGATCCACTGTCGCGACTACTGGGAGAAAGCACGACAGACGGGAACCACAAGCACGGAGCGGAGGAATACGTGCAGTTTGTAGCCACACACGCTACGCCACGAGCACTGACTACCAGGGAGGTAGAGGAAGCCTCTGCAACCGATGAGGAACTCAGTGACCTGAGAAGTGCAATACAAAGTGGATGTTTTGACAAATGCCAAGTGTATGCACACATTGCATATGAACTGTGTGTAATTGGACAGGCATTGTACTGCCACACACACTCAGAGACAGAGCCCTGGAGTTGGCTCATGAGGGACACTTGGGGATTGTCGGTACGAAGCAGCACCTCAGGAGTAAAGTGTGGTGGCCAGGTATAGACAAGGCAGCAGAAAAGTATGTGAGGTCATGTCACAGATGCCAAATAGTGTCGAGGCCTGATGTGCCTGAACCCTTGAGACCTACAACACTTCCAGATGGGCCGTGGCAGGACTTAGCCACTGACCTACTTGGTCCATTACCGACAGGACACTCGATATTAGTTGTAATAGACTACTACAGCCGGTACTACGAGTACGATATCCTGCAGTCGACCACTGCTGAAAAGGTCATTAACAGCCTGGAGAATATCTTCAGCAGACATGGACTACCTATTTCCATACGGTCAGACTGTGGACCACAGTATATGTCTGCCCAGTTTCAAGCATTCTGCCAGGAGAACGGAATTGAGCATGTGAAAACCACACCCAAGTGGGCACAAGCCAATGGGGAGGAGGAGAGACAAAACGCTTCACTGATGAAGAGGATTCGCATCGCACAGTCTGAGGGGCTGGACTGGAAGAAGGAGCTACGCAAGTATGTGACCATCTACCGGTCTATTGATCACTCCACAACAGGGAGAAGTCCTGCAGAGCTCCTGTTCAAGAGAAAGATCAGAGGAAAGCTCCCGGACATCATGACACCACAAAGAGACCTGGAGGTCAGAGACACTGACGCCGAGAGAAAAGGAAAGTCAAAACTGTACACTGACAACAAGAACAGAGCAAAATACTCTGATGTGTCAGTGGGAGACCAAGTCTTACTCAAACAAGACAAAACAGACAAGTTTACAACAGCCTTTGACAAGACACCACACAAGGTTATCAGTAAAGATGGGAACAATGTGGTTGTCCAATCACCAAGTGGAGCGACCTATTCCAGGAATACTACGTTCGTCAAAAGGTACTACACAGAGGATCCTGCTCCACAATCGTCCAGCAAGACGCAATTAACATGGACTGAGGGTGAGGAGAAAGAAAACACACCTGACACAGAGTCCGATGCAGAGACTCACACTAGGGTGTCCACACCCAAAGCCACACCGCCTATGGCTAGGTATGAGAGACCCCACAGGCAGACCAAAATGCCTCAGAGATTGATGGATTTTGTCATTAAGTAAAATGAGCCTGCCTGGCACAAACAAAAAAAAAAAAAAAAAAAAAAAGGAGTGGGTGCCAGATATTGTTATGTATTATTATTCATGTTCAATGATATTTACATGCATTCACTAATTTCAAGGTGGAGTTTTGTTCATGGTGAACCTTTGTTTATTTTTGATAACAGGTTTAACAGAATTGAAGTGTATTCTGTAAGTGAAAAAAAAAGTAATTGAATTCACACATATTTCTGTATGGGACCTTGGAGTTTATGTCCTAGTAAGGAGGGGATGTTGTGTATTGACGTACCACGCTGTTACGTGGTTACGTCATAGGAGCTGACGCTGTGCGTGCACTCCAGAGTTTGCAGACTGAGAGTAAGTCGCGTGCGGGAGCACGAGAACGGACGATGCAAATAAAAGACTATTG
The DNA here is from genome assembly GCF_963971535.1 of Notolepis coatsorum. Lineage (NCBI taxonomy): Eukaryota > Metazoa > Chordata > Actinopteri > Aulopiformes > Paralepididae > Notolepis > Notolepis coatsorum. The sequence goes on along the minus strand of NC_140174.1, from coordinate 175,202 downwards.
TTTAAATACTGAGTCGTTCTTAAATGAAGAGATACTAAATATCTAACAGGTTCCAGCTCTCTTGTGGACAGAGCCGGTTGGGTTTAGGGTTCCAGCTCTCTTGTGGACAGAGCCGGTTGGGTTTAGGGTTCCAGCTCTCTTGTGGACAGAGCCGGTTGGGTTTAGGGTTCCAGCTCTCTTGTGGACAGAGCCGGTTGGGTTTAGGGTTCCAGCTCTCTTGTGGACAGAGCCGGTTGGGTTTAGGGTTCCAGCTCTCTTGTGGACAGAGCCGGTTGGGTTTAGGGTTCCAGCTCTCTTGTGGACAGAGCCGGTTGGGTTTAGGGTTCCAGCTCTCTTGTGGACAGAGCCGGGTTGGGTTTAGCAGGGTTTGGGGTAGGGGTGCGTGTAACGGTACACAAAACACCTTAGGTCCAGTACTGAAACGGTTCGGTACGGATACGTGTACCTTTACACCCCTAGTTTGGGGACATTGTCTCTCTACTGTAGGTGTGAGATTCAAGCTCTTGTTGGGACAGACAAAGGGAGTCCTCCACAACACTGAATCTTTGTGTCGTGTTTAAATGCAGCAAAATTAAATGGTGGAGCTGTTAAAAATAAAAACAGCAGACATTGCAATAGGGAGCATTGAGCTGTAATTAACACAAGGATTCAATGTCATCCAATGACATCACTGGAGGACATATCCAAACTCATAAACCGTCAATAACTGTCCAGCTAAATGAATGTGAGCAAAACAAAACAGTTCAAGTTTTCAAGTTTGTGTTTATGCAGACAATGAGGTACAAATGCAGACAATGAGGTACAAATGCAGACACTGAGGTACAAAAACGTTTTAAGGCAAGGTGCAAATGCAAATGAGGTATGAATGTAGTGCAAATCTCTTTAATAAATAGATAAATATAATGTGATCAAGTGTCTAAAGTGAGTGTGAGGTGAGTGTTTGTTTAACGTGAGTGTGTGCATGTGGATGTGTGTGCAATGAGTGTAGATGGATAGGTTGATGATGTTACATAGAGTCGTCCTGATGGCCTGGGGATAGAAGCTCCTTCTGAGTCTCTCTGTGCCGGCCATGAGACTCCGGTAGCGCTTGCCTGGGGATAGAAGCTCCTTCTGAGTCTCTCTGTACTGGCCATGAGACTCCGGTAGCGCTTGCCTGGGGATAGAAGCAGTGCAAAGAGGCAGTTGTTTGTAGTCAATACATAGCATTAATACTCTCTCTCTCTCTCTCTCTCTCTCTCTCTCTCGCACCCTCCCATACTCTCTCTCTTCTCTCTTGTCCCTTCTTCCTTCACTCTTCTTACTAATGCAAGAGCATGTTTATTTCAATAACAGTATGGATCCATATTGTAATAAACATTATGGAACTTTAGGAATTTTCTCCTAATCATTCTGATATTAGTTTTTCAATATTGTATTCTGATTTTTATTCTTTGTTTTTATTTTTTTATTCTAAAACAAACACAACATTGACAACAACAATAACTACAATAATGACAAGACAACAAAATAACAAAAATAACAAACAGACCCAAAAGCAGACAAAAGAAATATATAAATAAAAATACAAAATATCACTAATCTATCACCTACGCCCCCCCCCCCCCCCCCCCCCTTTAGCTCTATTAACCCTGCTCCCCTCTTCTAATCCATATCGTCAGCCCCATACGGCTGATTTTTTTTATTTCATTTTTTTATCTTTTTCCCCCTTCTTTTTCCGTTTTTTTCCCATCCCAATGTTACTCGTTATGCCAATTCCCAATCCCCTTTCTGGTCGTTGCGCACTCTACCCCCTACTGTCGGTCCGGGAGGGCGGAGACTATCACATGCTTCCTCCGACACATGTGTACCCAACTCTCACTGGGGGAGTGTAACGTGTGGAAGGATCACACTACCTCCCTCCAGATCCTTCCCTTGCTGTGCAGGCGCCCCGACCGAACTGTAGGAGTCGCTGTTTAGAACGACCAAGACCCACCCACCAGCTTTCCCACTCGCTAACCAGTGTTGGGAAAGTTCACTTTCTACATGAACTAGTTCAGTTCACAGTTCACAATTTTTTTAATTAACTAGTTCAGTTCATAGTTCATAATTAAAAAATTTGAACTAAAGTTCATGGTTTGAAAAATGAACAAATTTTTTATTTTTTTATAGATTTTTCACGTACAGTTACTTACATTACAAAAACACACATTGGGACAAGGGGGGGGGGGGGTTCCTCCAGTTCACCTATGTTACGAACTGGCTCAAGCTCGCAACAAGAATAGGGAGACACAGGCACAATTTAAGAAATAACAAAGAATTTATTATCAGTAATTTAAAGGAGCAGCCAATATATATGAGTATCAGTCAGCAGTGTGTGGATGAGTCAAGTCAAGTCAAGTCAAGAGTTTTAATTGTCACGGCATACAGGTATACAATGAAATGCGGGTGGTCTTGCCCGCAACGATGTGCAATACAGTGGTACATATAATAGAATGAAAAGAAGAAAACAACATTGTGCAGTAACAGGTAACAGGTAACATGGAGTGACATCTCGGTATCTGTACATAGTTATTTACAGAGCATATGGGACATGCTAGTTAGCTTTGGTAGTGCAATACACTGTTCCTGTTATTCTAATTTAAAGTGTCCTTTCCTTTGGCCATAAGTGTGCGTGTGTGCGACATGAGTGTGTGCCCGCTCATGTTAAAGTGTTAAGTGGCTGCTCGTGTGTGAGCGTGCACAGTGTGCGTGTCGTGTGTGAATGAATGAATGAATGAAAACTTTATTAACAGATTGCAGAATGGGTACAGTACAGTACAGCTCAATACATACAATTGTTAAGGGGATGCAGACCAGAGAAAGACTTTCGTCTTGTTTACATCAGGGTCCCCCATTTTCAATTCATCGTAACATATATGACATACATGACATACAGATAGACAGTACTGCTCCATCTATACATTTATGACATACCAGATTTGCAATTACAGTACTGTTTGTGATACAAAAAGAGTCCAGAAAGAAAAGAGTATATACATTAGGCGTGGAAACTGTACATTGGATTGGGTAGGTGGGGGTGGGGGGGGACTGTACATTGGAGGTGGTTGGGTGGGTGGGGGGGGGGGGTTGGTTAGGAGTGGGGGGGGGGGGGGTTGGGTAGGAGTGGGGGGGGGGGGGTTGGGTAGGAGGGGTGGGTGGGGTGGGTGGGTGGGGGTCACTGTACAACTGTACAAACAACACTGTACATTGGATTATTGACAAGACCATACTTGGTAATTTACTGTACATTGGAGGGGGTTGTGTTCGGACATTTACAGGGGCCAGTTTCGGGTTGCAGTCTCCCTTAGGTGTTTTTTGAGAGTGTATGTAGTGTAGTGTGTGTTCATGTGTGCTTGTGTGTGGACAGTTCAATGTTCTGAGCACTCAATGTTCATTGTTCATGGCTCTGATGGCCTGGGGGAAGAAGCTGAGCCTAAGCCGCTCTGTCCTAGTAGCTGGGGTTCGCAGGCGTCTGCCTGACCTCAGCAGCTGAAACAGGCTGTTATTGGGGTGGTGAGGGTCTTTCATTATCCTGCAGGCTCTGGATTTGCACCTCTTGTTGTATAGAACCTGCAGGGGGGGTAGTGCAATACCCGTGGTACGCTCGGCTGAGCGCACCACTCTCTGTAGGGCCTTCTTGTCCTGTGCCGTGCTGTTTCCATACCAGGCAGTGATGTTTCCGGTCAGGATGCTCTCTACAGCTCCTGAGTAGAAGGACTGGAGTATCTTTCCCGATACTCTGAACTTCCTTAACTGTCTCAGGTGGTAGAGGCGCTGTTTCGCCTTCTTTACTACTGTGTCTATGTGTGTTGACCATGTCAGGTCCTCTGAGATGTGGACCCCCAGGTACTTAAAGCTGCTCACCCTGTCCACGGTAGCCCCGTTAATCATCAGTGGTGTGTGCGTCTCCTGCTGTCCTCTCCTATAATCCACGATCAGCTCCTTGGTTTTACCAATGTTCAGGAGCAGGCTGTTGTCCTGGCACCAGCGTTCCAGTACCTCAACCTCCTCCCGGTCGGCCTTCTCGTCGTTGTCCGAGATCAGCCCCACCACCACCGTGTCATCTGCGAACTTCACTATGGAGTTGGAGCTGAACTTGGCCACACAGTCGTGTGTGTAGAGTGAGTACAGCAGGGGGCTCAGAACACAGCCCTGGGGGGACCCGATGCTCAGGGTGATGGTGTTGGAGGTCTGACCCCCCACCCTGACTGCCTGGGGTCTTTCGCTCAGAAAGTCCAGTACCCAGGCGCTCAGGGCGGAGCTCAGACCTAGCTCGATCAGCTTGTCCACCAGTCTGGTGGGGACTATGGTGTTGAACGCTGAGCTGTAGTCAATGAACAACAGTCTCACATAGCCCCCCTTCTGACGGTCAAGGTGCGAGAGGGTGCTGTGCAGTACCTGGGAGACCGCGTCGTCGGTGGACCTGTTTGTCCTGTATGCAAATTGCATAGGGTCCATATCACTGGGGAGGGAGGCACAAATGTGGTCCTTGACCAGCCTCTCGAAACATTTCATGACCACAGAGGTGAGTGCCACCGGTCTGTAGTCATTTGGACATGTTGGGGAGGGTTTCTTTGGTACAGGGATGATGGTAGACATCTTGAAGCAGGCAGGGACCACTGACTCCACCAGGGATTGATTAAATATGGCGGTGAACACTGGGGCCAGCTGGTTGGCACAGGACTTGAGTATGCGTCCTGTTATGCCATCTGGGCCAGCAGCCTTCCTGGTGTTCACCTGCATAAATGCTCTTCTCACACTGTGTTCCGACAACGAGAGAGCGTCCCCGCCCCCCCGCGGTTGCCCCCCCCCCCTCCACAACAGCCGGCGCGCCAGTGACGTCACTAGCCGGAGAGCCGGCAGCGCCACTGTCTGCACCAAACCGAGCGTAGAAGATGTTGAGCTTGTCCGCGAGGGAGGCGTCGCCGCTCCCCATTGAGGGGGCGCTGACTTTATAGTCAGTTATTGTCTTCAGTCCCTGCCATAATCCTCTTGTGTCGTTTTGTGCCATTTGTGTCTCCAGTTTGTCAGCATATGTCCTCTTAGCAAGTTTGACAGCCTTGCGTAGAGTATAGACTGAAGCCTTATACTCCTCCATGTTTCCTGACTCTCTACCCAGGTTGTAGGCGGTGGTACGAGAGTTCAGAGCTGCTCTAATAGTGCTATCCACCCACGGTTTCTGGTTTGGGAAAATCTGCACCGTTTTTCTGGGGACAATACCATCGGCTATTGTTGTGATGTAGCTCACCACTGTGTCTGCTAGCTCACTGACGTCACTGGCGCTTCCTTTGAACATATCCCAATCCGTGTCTGTAAACACGTCCTGGAGCGTGGCCTCTGATTCGTCGGTCCACTTCTTTGTCTCACGTGACACGACGGCGTCACGTGATCTCTGCTGATATGCCGGAAATAGCAAGATGGAGTCGTGGTCGCTCGAGCTTGTGGACCCCGTTAATGGCGGAGCGGCTACTGCCTTGTAGCCGGCTCTGAACGGGGAATAACAGTGGTCGAGTGTGTTTTTCCCTCTGGTGGAGCAAGCGATGTGCTGAAAAAAGGACGGCATCACTTTCTTCAGGTTGGCCTGGTTGAAGTCGCCGGCCACTACCATCGCTGCATCTGGATGTTTGATCTGGTGTCTGTTGAGATAGTCGTGTAGTTCTCCCAGCGCTTTGCCCGTATTCGCGTGTGGGGGGATATATACGGCGGTCATGACGACCGCGGAGAACTCCCTCGGGAGGTGTGTGGATGAGTGTATGTGCAGCATGAATGTGTCGGTGTAAAAGCAAAGACAAGCAACCAAAACAAATGAACCAAAAGTAACAGCCAAATGACCAAAGAACCAAATAATCAACCAACAGCAACCAGACAAACAAAGAACCAAAAACAAATGGGGAGTTCTCCAGAGACCAGAGGCAGCCTCTCTCTGATGTCCTGCTGGGACACCCCGGCCCAGGTGTGCACCAATTAGCTGACGAGCCTCCCCCAGCTGTGCTCTGCCAGCCAGAGCAGAGGAAGACAACACAGTGTGGGGGAGGGTCGTCACACATCCCCCCATAAGACAGGGACCCTAGGGTCACTGTTCTCAACCCAGACATCGTATTACACTCTGTAATAAAAATTACATTTCCTCCAAAAAGTGACAGCTGAACATGGGTCGCATAGACATGCCTGCCAACTCCCCATCCAGCCACTCCACCCCAGCCTCAGCAACTCCGGTGCGCCAGAGAAGCCCTTTAAGAGTAGAGGGAGCCCCAGCCTCAGCAACTCCGGTGCGCCAGAGAAGCCCTTTAAGAGTAGAGGGAGCCCCAGCCTCAGCAACTCTGGTGCGCCAGAGAAGCCCTTTAAGAGTAGAGGGAGCCCCAGCCTCAGCAACTCCGGTGCTCCAGAGAAGCCCTTTAAGAGTAGAGGGAGCCCCAGCCTCAGCAACTCCGGTGCGCCAGAGAAGCCCTTTAAGAGTAGAGGGAGCCCCAGCCTCAGCAACTCCGGTGCGCCAGAGAAGCCCTTTAAGAGTAGAGGGAGCCCCAGCCTCAGCAACTCCGGTGCGCCAGAGAAGCCCTTTAAGAGTAGAGGGAGCCCCAGCCTCAACAACTCCGGTGCGCCAGAGAAGCCCTTTAAGAGTAGAGGGAGCCCCAGCCTCAGCAACTCCGGTGCGCCAGAGAAGCCCTTTAAGAGTAGAGGGAGCCCCAGCCTCAGCAACTCCGGTGCTCCAGAGAAGCCCTTTAAGAGTAGAGGGAGCCCCAGCCTCAGCAACTCCGGTGCTCCAGAGAAGCCCTTTAAGAGTAGAGGGAGCCCCAGCCTCAGCAACTCCGGTGCTCCAGAGAAGCCCTTTAAGAGTAGAGGGAGCCCCAGCCTCAGCAACTCCGGTGCTCCAGAGAAGCCCTTTAAGAGTAGAGGGAGCCCCAGCCTCAGCAACTCCGGTGCTCCAGAGAAGCCCTTTAAGAGTAGAGGGAGCCCCAGCCTCAGCAACTCCGGTGCGCCAGAGCATGTGAATGAATGTTGGTGGTGGTGGGAGGGGCCGTAGGCGGTGATTATTCGCCACGCTTCCGTGAGTCTGCCTCAGGGCAGCTCTGGCTGCAATTGTAGCTTACCACCACCGGTATGACTGTGTATGAACGAATAATGGACTCTGTAAGCGCTCTGGGGTCTCTGGGGTGTCACAAAGAGCGCTATATAAATCCAAAAGAAGAAGAAGAAGAAGAAGAAGAAGAAGAAGAAGAAGAAGAAGAAGAAGAAGAAGAAGAAGAAGAAGAAGAAGAAGAAGAAGAAGAAGAAGAAGAAGAAGAAGAAGAAGAAGAAGAAGAAGAAGAAGAAGAAGAAGAAGAAGAAGGATCAGAGACATTTCAGCAGGAAAATAGTCTATCCTCCTGAAAGGAGGTTTCATCTCTGAAGTATATTTTCAAAAACATGAGGGAAAACTTTGCTTGAATTGTCTTTATTATGAAAACAAAAACAGGACGTTTACTTATTTTCAATGCGCCGTTTAAGGTTTGCTGTCGACGTCGTCGATGTACGGACTTGCTTCTTCAAACCGGGTGGACAAAGTTTACAGACAAACGTTAGATTTGTTCCATCTGAATCAGTACTGACTTTAACGTTAAACTCTTTTAAATGCTCATACGCCGACGTCTAGAGGTAGAGTCTGACTACTGCTGCAGCTCTCTGACGTCTAGAGGTAGAGTCTGACTCTGAGTGAGTGCTGCTGCAGCTCTCTGACGTCTAGAGGTAGAGTCTGACTCTGAGTGAGTGCTGCTGCAGCTCTCTGACGTCTAGAGGTAGAGTCTGACTCTGAGTGAGTGCTGCTGCAGCTCTCTGACGTCTAGAGGTAGAGTCTGACTCTGAGTGAGTGCTGCTGCAGCTCTCTGACGTCTAGAGGTAGAGTCTGACTCTGAGTGAGTGCTGCTGCAGCTCTCTGACGTCTAGAGGTAGAGTCTGACTCTGAGTGAGTCATTCCGAGTCGAGTTGTTAAAAATAGAAACATAGTTTTATTTCTCTGTGGCCACAGTGAAAAGTGATCAGTTTACTGAAAGACACGTCGTGTTCACACACACACAAGCGTCTGACCAGAAAGTGACCAAGGGGTCTGGTCAGACGTACATTAATACACAGTTGAAAGACGTAACACCAGACATTCAGATATATGACTGAAAGGTAAACAAAATGGGCCCAGTTAGGGAAATCCAATAACAAGCCTGGCTCAATAGAATTAGTTATGGCTTGACGTAGGAGAGAACCTTGGCACTCTCCACTGCTCCCACACTTAAAGGGACAGTCCACTGCTCCCACACTTAAAGGGACAGTCGAATATGTAGCCTAGTGTCAGACTAGTTCACTAGTTGGTCATATTGAACCAGTCAAGCTGTACAAAGAGAGAATATGTATTTTCACTAGGGCTGTCTTAAATACTTCGAAGCTTTGTTCGATGGGCATGGGATTCGAATATGAAAATAAAATTCGATTATTAAAAAAAAAAAAATTATTATTATTTATTTTTGTGCAAAATCAACTCTGCCTCTCTTTGTTAACTACAACAAGCAATGCTGTTTGTTATTTAAGACGAGGTCGGACTCGGCACTGACAGATTTGTGTTCATTGTGCTGCTTTTATAAAGCCTCAAATGACGGCTTACAATATTTCATGAAAGCAAAGTGTTTTGTTTGTCTAAGATTTAAAAAGGTTTAAACTTTACAGCACTGACAAAGTTGAACAAAGTGCTGTACAAGTCCCCCCCCCCCAAAAAAATGTAAAAATGTAAATCATATATATTTTTTTTATCTCGAAGCTTTTAATTAAAATCGAATCTCGGCCCCGAAGCTTCGAATTCCAAAAAAAGAAATCGAAGGTCAGCCCTAATTTTCACACAGATGTATAGATAACATTCCCATCACAGATCCCCTCCTGGGACCGTTTCTTTAGGGTGGGACTGGGATCCCCTCCTGGGACAGTTTCTTTAGGGTGGGACTGGGATCCCCTCCTGGGACAGTTTCTTTCTAGGGTGGGACTGGGATCCCCTCCTGGGACAGTTTCTTTAGGGTGGGACTGGGATCCCCTCCTGGGACAGTTTCTTTAGGGTGGGACTGGGATCCCCTCCTGGGACAGTTTCTTTAGGGTGGGACTGGGATCCCCTCCTGGGACAGTTTCTTTAGGGTGGGACTGGGATCCCCTCCTGGGACAGTTTCTTTAGGGTGGGACTGGGATCCCCTCCTGGGACAGTTTCTTTAGGGTGGGACTGGGATCCCCTCCTGGGACTGTTTCTTTAGGGTGGGACTGGGATCCCCTCCTGGGACAGTTTCTCTCTAGTGTGGGACTGGGATCCCCTCCTGGGACAGTTTCTTTAGGGTGGGACTGGGATCCCCTCCTGGGACAGGTTCTCTCTAGGGTGGGACTGGGATCCCCTCCTGGGACAGTTTCTCTCTAGGGTGGGACTGGGATCCCCTCCTGGGACAGTTTCTTTAGGGTGGGACTGGGATCCCCTCCTGGGACAGTTTCTTTAGGGTGGGACTGGGATCCCCTCCTGGGACAGTTTCTTTATGGTGGGACTGGGATCCCCTCCTGGGATAGTTTCTTTCTAGGGTGGGACTGGGATCCCCTCCTGGGACAGTTTCTTTAGGGTGGGACTGGGATCCCCTCCTGGGACAGTTTCTTTCTAGGGTGGGACTGGGATCCCCTCCTGGGACAGTTTCTTTCTAGGGTGGGACTGGGATCCCCTCCTGGGACAGTTTCTTTCTAGGGTGGGACTGGGATCCCCTCCTGGGACAGTTTCTCTCTAGGGTGGGACTGGGATCCCCTCCTGGGACAGTTTCTTTAGGGTGGGACTGGGATCCCCTCCTGGGACAGTTTCTTTAGGGTGGGACTGGGATCCCCTCCTGGGACAGTTTCTTTAGGGTGGGACTGGGATCCCCTCCTGGGACAGTTTCTTTAGGGTGGGACTGGGATCCCCTCCTGGGACAGTTTCTTTCTAGGGTGGGACTGGGATCCCCTCCTGGGACAGTTTCTTTCTAGGGTGGGACTGGGATCCCCTCCTGGGACAGTTTCTTTCTAGGGTGGGACTGGGATCCCCTCCTGGGACAGTTTCTTTCTAGGGTGGGACTGGGATCCCCTCCTGGGACAGTTTCTTTAGGGTGGGACTGGGATCCCCTCCTGGGACAGTTTCTTTAGGGTGGGACTGGGATCCCCTCCTGGGACAGTTTCTCTCTAGGGTGGGACTGGGATCCCCTCCTGGGACAGTTTCTTTCTAGGGTGGGACTGGGATCCCCTCCTGGGACAGTTTCTCTCTAGGGTGGGACTGGGATCCCCTCCTGGGACAGTTTCTTTAGGGTGGGACTGGGATCCCCTCCTGGGACAGTTTCTCTAGGGTGGGACTGGGATCCCCTCCTGGGACAGTTTCTTTAGGGTGGGACTGGGATCCCCTCCTGGGACAGTTTCTCTAGGGTGGGACTGGGATCCCCTCCTGGGACTGCCTCTCCCACTGCCTCCTCCTCTTCACGAAGGCCTGTGTGCCCTTGTCTCCTCTCCTGGACTCCAGTAGCTGCACAATCCTGTCCTCTGCAAAAGACGCACATGTTTTTAAAAATAAAATGTCATTTAATTTCAAACCTTTTATTTATACAGGTAAAAATCTCATTGAGACATGATCCACCAAACAAACGTAACAAATACATAAAACAAGTTCCAGACTAAAACAAGACAAGTAGCTAAAAGTGTAACAGGGGCTCAAATCTAGATACATTAAATTAAGAGCAAGAACAGCCCCCATGGATGCCCTCTCAAAATTCCGTTTAAGAAGCTTAAATTCTCCCACAGGAATCAGGTCCAGGGGCCTCAGTTCCTTCCGTAATAAGTTCCACGCAGACGGGACAGAACAGGAAAAGGCTGTTTGGGCAAATGGTACAGAGAGGGGAATAAAATTATTAGTACGCCTCGGCCGGCTGACGGTATGTAGCGCCGCAGTTTCGGCGTCTGGTCTATTTTCAGCGTGACGCGCGTATCGGACATATACCAGACTAGACTAGAATTGAGTAAAAAAAAAACATTATTAAGGTTTTATATCAGTGAATATACAGATGAAGGGTAGGATGTCGATTGTATATTTATATTTATATATATATATAATAATAATAATATATGCATATATATAATATATAAATATATATATATATTATATATATGTAACCGGTCTCATTTGACATGCCCTGAGTGGGAGTTGAACCCCGCGTCGCGGGCGACATCGCCGACCGCTATACCAAGATGTGAATCTTTTATATCTTATGTAATCGTTTATTATAATTGTCATGGTTTTTGCCCTATTTCATCTTTCTGTGAGGGACCGCTGTCTATTTCATCTTCCTGTGAGGGACAGCTGTCTATTTCATCTTCCTGTGAGGGACTGCTGTCTATTTTGTCTTCCTGTGAGGGACAGCTGTCTATTTCATCTTCCTGTGAGGGACAGCTGTCTATTTCATCTTCCTGTGAGGGACAGCTGTCTATTTCATCTTCCTGTGAGGGACAGCTGTCTATTTTGTCTTCCTGTGAGGGACAGCTGTCTATTTCATCTTCCTGTGAGGGACAGCTGTCTATTTCAGTGGTTCCCAAAGTCGGGGTCGCGACCCAAAGGTGGGCCGCGAGCAGCCACGGGTGGGCCGCGAGATGATTTAAAAAAAATAAAAAATAAATTAAAAAAAATGTTTTTTTTATTTTTTATTTTTTTATTTTTTATTTTTTTATTTAAATTTTTTTTTTGTCAGGCCACTGAACTTAGAAGCAGGCCAGGACAGTGTTTCTAGTTGTATTCTAAAATTCTATTCTATTGTATTCTAAAATGTGACTATATGGTTTTATATTAACTTAATAAATAAACAAAAACGAAAAATCTACTTATTTCAACGAACATTTCAAACTAAATAACAGATTATGCACATAAAACGCTGAAAACAACCGAAGCAACAATAGTATTTTAATGAGGCTATTATTATTATCATTATTATTTTGCAACAAGTTAGCCCTCTCATAAATAGCACATATAAATGAATAACTAACTTGAACTAACTTAATAGGATTCAAGTGATATTTGGCTTAAAAAATCGGTCGCCTGGCAAAAAAAAAAAAAAAAAAAGCCAGACGATGTGCATTGGGCCGCGGCTCTCTGACGCCTTATTTTCTGGGCCCCGGCCTGAAAAGTTTGGGAACCCCTGGTCTATTTCATCTTCCTGTGAGGGACAGCTGTCTATTTCATCTTCCTGTGAGGGACAGCTGTTTATTTCATCTTCCTGTGAGGGACAGCTGTCTATTTCATCTTCCTGTGAGAGACAGCTGTCTATTTCATCTTCCTGTGAGGGACAGCTGTCTATTTCATCTTCCTGTGAGGGACAGCTGTCTATTTCATCTTCCTGTGAGGGACAGCTGTCTATTTCATCTTCCTGTGAGGGACAGCTGTCTATTTCGTCTTCCTGTGAGGGACAGCTGTCTTTTTCATCTTCCTGTGAGGGACAGCTGTCTATCACTGGCCTCTGTGGTTAATTGCCTCGTGGTAGGGCAGGTGTGTGGGCTTGATTGCACCTGATTCAGTAGCTGAGTCTATTTCAGTTACTAATAATAACTAATTCGCGTATAAGTAACGTTATGGTTTATTCATAACGTTATGCACATTTCACAACACAGTCAGCTGTCAGAAACTGTACATTGTAACGTTGTTATTTCGCGGCCTGCCCATTTGATGTTCCCAAATCATATTCAGAAAGTATCACAGAGACTTCTATTGACCAAGGAATTAGTTATTATTAGTAAGACACAACATTTCCGTAGCAATTGACCACCAGACTCTTTCTCTTAAGGCATTAACTGGGTTAATTAATATAAATGTTATATTGTAACTGTCTAGTTACACATTGGTTCCGAAACATGTATGTTCCAGGCTATTAACACTTTGAATCTGAGAGAGCTCTGGTCAGCGAAGCCGGCGAGCGATTATTATTGGTTTTTAATGACAAACCAATTACATAATCCTATCCAACATATGTGTAAAGGCACACACAACATATTCCAGTTAACGGTATATATTTAATGATTCGTTATGGCGTAATCAATACTTCCATGCGTATAAATTGCGTTCACAACCTCCATGTTTTGGGGCTATTCATCAGAAAACTCGGATCCGGGATTCGGCTCCCATCCGTCGGGCAACAACTGTGGGTTTTCAGCCTCTCTCTCTGGAGCTTAACGGAGTTTCGACTCCTGGCTAGAGGAGCTTGTCGCGGCTCATGCGCATGCGCGCGCTCGGCCAATCAGAGAGGGGTCTGCAGAAATGGCCTCAACCAATCAGAGAGGGGTCTGCAGAAATGCGGCTACGAATTGTAGAGACGCGTGGCAGCATCGGTAAACAGGAAGTGAAATGAACCTGGCTCCCTCAAGTTGTTCTCAGCCAGCAGCTAATCCAGTCCAATCTATTGCCATCTTGTGTCTTTCGGTGTCATCTTGGCTAAACTTTTGTCCTCCACAGTGCTATCTATGATTGCAGATGATTATTTAGCAAATATGAACACGCAGATAGGCTCGCTGAAGCAGCAGATAGGCTCTCTGAAGCAGCAGTTAGGTTCTCTGAAGCAGCAGTTAGGCTCTCTGAAGCAGCAGATAGGCTTTCTGAAGCAGCAGATAGGCTCTCTGAAGCAGCAGATAGGCTCTCTGAAGCAGCAGATAGGCTCTCTGAAGCAGATAGGCTATCTGAAGCAGCAGATATGCTCTCTGAAGCAGCAGATAGGCTCTCTGAAGCAGCAGTTAGGCTCTCTGAAGCTGCAGTTAGGCTCTCTGAAGCAGCAGATAGGCTCTCTGAAGCAGCAGATAGGCTCTCTGAAGCAGCAGATAGGCTCTCTGAAGCAGCAGATAGGCTCTCTGAAGCAGATAGGCTATCTGAAGCAGCAGATAGGCTCTCTGAAGCAGCAGATAGGCTCTCTGAAGCAGATAGGCTATCTGAAGCAGCAGATATGCTCTCTGAAGCAGCAGATAGGCTCTCTGAAGCAGATAGGCTATCTGAAGCAGCAGATATGCTCTCTGAAGCAGCAGATAGGCTCTCTGAAGCAGCAGATAGGCTCTCTGAAGCAGCAGTTAGGCTCTCTGAAGCTGCAGTTAGGCTCTCTGAAGCAGATATGCTCTCTGAAGCAGCAGATAGGCGCAGCAGATAGGCTCTCTGAAGCAGCAGATAGGCTCTCTGAAGCAGATAGGCTCTCTGAAGCAGCAGATATGCTCTCTGAAGCAGCAGATAGGCTTTCTGAAGCAGTTAGGCTCTCTGAAGCAGCAGATAGGCTCTCTGAAGCAGATCGGCTCTCTGAAGCAGCAGATAGGCTCTCTGAAGCAGCAGTTAGGCTCTCTGAAGCTGCAGTTAGGCTCTCTGAAGCAGCAGATAGGCTCTCTGAAGCAGCAGATAGGCTGTCTGAAGCAGCAGATAGGCTCTCTGAAGCAGCAGATATGCTCTCTGAAGCAGCAGATAGGCTCTCTGAAGCAGTTAGGCTCTCTGAAGCAGCAGATAGGCTCTCTGAAGCAGTTAGGCTCTCTGAAGCAGCAGATAGGCTCTCTGAAGCAGCAGTTAGGCTCTCTGAAACAGCAGATAGGCTTTCTGAAGCAGCAGTTAGGCTCTCTGAAGCAGTTAGGCTCTCTGAAGCAGTTAGGCTGTCTGAATAAAATAAATAAAATAAATAAAATAAATAAAATAAATAAAATAAATAAAATAAATAAAATAAATAAAATAAATAAAATAAATAAAATAAATAAAATAAATAAAATAAATAAAATAAATAAAATAAATAAAATAAATAAAATAAATAAAATAAATAAAATAAATAAAATAAATAAAATAAATAAAATAAATAAAATAAATAAAATAAATAAAATAAATAAAATAAATAAAATAAATAAAATAAATAAAATAAATAAAATAAATAAAATAAATAAAATAAATAAAATAAATAAAATAAATAAAATAAATAAAATAAATAAAATAAATAAAATAAATAAAATAAATAAAATAAATAAAATAAATAAAATAAATAAAATAAATAAAATAAATAAAATAAATAAAATAAATAAAATAAATAAAATAAATAAAATAAATAAAATAAATAAAATAAATAAAATAAATAAAATAAATAAAATAAATAAAATAAATAAAATAAATAAAATAAATAAAATAAATAAAATAAATAAAATAAATAAAATAAATAAAATAAATAAAATAAATAAAATAAATAAAATAAATAAAATAAATAAAATAAATAAAATAAATAAAATAAATAAAATAAATAAAATAAATAAAATAAATAAAATAAATAAAATAAATAAAATAAATAAAATAAATAAAATAAATAAAATAAATAAAATAAATAAAATAAATAAAATAAATAAAATAAATAAAATAAATAAAATAAATAAAATAAATAAAATAAATAAAATAAATAAAATAAATAAAATAAATAAAATAAATAAAATAAATAAAATAAATAAAATAAATAAAATATATATTGTTTCAAGGATTAATACCAGCCACTGCAGGAGATAAAAGGATAAATGGAGTCCTCGTCGGGGAATTGAACCCCGGTACGCCCCGTTCGACCCTTTCCCGACATTTTCGATGATGGAAGTGATTTGGAAAAAGTTGCGGCACGCCAAGATGTACCAGCATCTTGGACAGCGTGAGAAATGCACCCATTTCATTGGCTGTCACTCTGTTACACCTATACACGGCTGGGCCCCGCGTGGCAGGCGAGAATTCTACCACTGAACCACCAATGCTCTAGTTATGTGTCCTTGTGTGCGTGGGTGATTGAGTGTGGGGTGTCCTTGTGTGCGTGGCTGATTGAGTGTGGGGTGTCCTTGTGTGCGTGGGTGATTGAGTGTGGGGTGTCCTTGTGTGCGTGGGTGATTGAGTGTGGGGTGTCCTTGTGTGCGTGGGTGATTGAGTGTGGGGTGTCCTTGTGTGCGTGGCTGATTGAGTCCTTGTGTGCGTGGCTGATTGAGTGTGGGGTGTCCTTGTGTGCGTGGGTGATTGAGTGTGGGGTGTCCTTGTGTGCGTGGGTGATTGAGTGTGGGGTGTCCTTGTGTGCGTGGCTGATTGAGTGTGGGGTGTCCTTGTGTGCGTGGGTGATTGAGTGTGGGGTGTCCTTGTGTGCGTGGGTGATTGGCGTGGGGTGTCCTTGTGTGCGTGGCTGATTGAGTGTGGGGTGTCCTTGTGTGCGTGGGTGTGTGGGCTCCTGGGATCCGGCGGCTTCTGGCGCCTATGGCTTTGGCTGGGCCTTTCCCGGACCTTTGGCAGCGTAGAGTTTGCTGGTTTGCTGTGTGTGTGTGTGTGTGTGTGTGTGTGTGTGTGTGTGTGTGTGCGATCAGGAAATGAGAGAATCGATTTTTCAGCCCGCTTCTCTAGCGTGCATAAGTACACATATACTATCGATAATCTAGCGTTTATTTGAAAACGATTCAATGAAAGTGTTAAGGTACAACTACCTGAAATTAAAATAAAAGAGAAGAATTAATCGCACTGATGAGGGCTCGCTCACGTGTGTGTGTGTGTGTGTGTGTGTGTTTGTGTGTGTGTGCTAAATGTGTGCGCTGCTGTGTCATTAACTTACAATCTTTGGGTTCCTAGATGGCTTTTCAATTGTCTTTTGAAACTTGATTTCGTTTTTTCTTTAGAGATGTGATCTGGCAATTTGTTCCATTCAGTCATGGCTCTATACAGCACTTTTCGCTGCATTGACCCTGTTTTTGCTTTAGGGACTTGATAGCGCCCTCTTGTGGCATGTCTCTTCTTGTGTGTGTGTATTTAAGAGCTGGGTGTTAATTGGCTTTATACAACGGCATGCAAATTTCTCGATTCTGATTGGCTGAAACAGTCCATTTACACGTCTTTATTGGCAACAATCCACGGTCCTGGGCTCAGGACCCGCCCACAACCGAATCACATGAATGAATGAATGAATGAAAACTTTATGTAACAGATTGCAGAATGGGTACAATACAGTACGGCTCAATACATACAATTGTTAAGGGGATGCAGACCAGAGAAAGACTTTCGTCTTGTTTACATCAGGGTCCCCCATTTTCATTTCATATAGACATTTATGACATACACAACATACATGACATTTATGGCATAGGGACATATAGGTATTTAGTACTGATACATTTGTGACATAAGCGGTATTCAAATATACAGTACTGTTACCCCTAGATCCTGACAGAGTATATACATATGATGGGGAGGAGACTGTACATTAGGAGGGGGTGGGTGGGTGGGAGGGAAATATACATACGGCGGGGAGGGAATATATACATGCGGTGGGGAGGAGACTGTCTATTAGGAGGTGGTGGGGGTTTTGGGCATTTACGGTGGCCAGTTTCGAATTGCAGCCTCCCGTAGGTGCTCTTTAAGAGCGGTTTTGAATGTGGGCAGGGATTCACATTCCTTTACAGCTTTGGGTAGGGCGTTCCACATTGTTGTGGCATAATTGCGAAACGTGTTTAGTCCCTTGTTTGAGCCGAATCTGGGTTTAACATGATTTGTTGAGCTTCCTCTGGTGTAGTGGTTGTGGTATTCACTGACCTTTGGGAAGTATTTTGACAGGTACATGGGCACCCCGGTACATATCACTCCGCCGGCTCACTCCGGGAGAAAACAAGATTGCGGACAACAAATGGATATGTTGATAGCGCCATAACGACTAAATATGAAGCGATTCTGTCACTGCGAATGTGTTAGTCCTTTAAACAATGTTGGATGATGTAATTGATGGGTCTTGAGTCATTCTAGAACAAAAGAAAAATCGCGATTTGATTGATTGATTAATTTGCATTTTTTTTTTTTTTTTTTTTTTCTTCTCTCTGACTGTCAGCGCTAGCTCTAGTCTCCACCCACCGCCACCCCCCCCCCCCCCCCCCCCCCCCCCCACACACACACACACACACACACACACACACACACACACACACACACACACACACACACTCCTGTCTGCAACGCGGGTCAGACTGAGAGAGAGCTGGGTGCTGCGCTGTTCTAAGTGAGCATGGCCTATTGAGTTGATTGATTGATTGATTGCTAATTTTATTACTGTGCGCTTGGTTTCCAACTGGTTAAGTTTAGGCCCTCTACAGTAGGTTTAAAAAAATAAATAAAAAAATAATTTGTTTTACCTACTTTCTATAGAAGCATCTAAGAATGAAGTTCTATGGAAAGTAGGTCTGCATTCCCTTAACAATTGTGTGTATTGAGCCGTACTGTATTGTACCCATTCTGCATCTGGTAATAACATTTTCAATCAATCATTCCAATAATACACAGTTGGATGTGTTAGTTGGTTGGATGCACTTCAAGCTGCTTCCACATGAGGCAACTTCTCTCAATCATTCCAATAATACACAGTTGGATGTGTTAGTTGGTTGGATGCACTTCCGATCTGCTTCCACATGGAGGCAAATTGTCTTTTTTGTAGTTGTGGGAACAACTTTTTCTGGCGGATGGTTTTTTCAATAAATCTTCGATTAATGTGTGTTTATTGTATAGAAATAAGGTTGGATGAATGTGGCAGTTGTATAAAAGCTTTACACCACTTGCAGTCGTGATTTGTGAACAATAAACCATGCCTAGGGGGGTCTAACGACCACCCCTAGGCATGGTTTATTGTTCACAAACCACTCCTGCGCGTGATGTAATGCTTAAATATAGACACGTAGGATGACTCATCAGCTTGGTATTTCTTATAAAGACAAGGAGTGATACCGTCAGCTGTCGATCTCTTGGACTGTTGACCAGGAGAGCTTGACATGCATTTTTTTAATATTACAATGTGATGAACGGCTTAGGGCATAGGTGTCAAACTCACGGCCCGCGGGCCAAATCCGGCCCGCCACGTCATTTGATGTGGCCCCCCAAGAGCTCAGGTAAAAAAAAAAAAAAAAAAAAAATTACATTAATATTGGGTTAAAAAATAGCAGTGTTAAAATAATTGTGGGTTAATGCGTTAATAAAGCTTTAACTTTGACAGCCTTAGTTATTACACATTCTTACACATACATGTATGTTGAACATCTGAGGTAACAAAGGAAAAAAGCCAAAAGCACTTACTCCTCAGACATTCTTTGACAATTTTACAGCCCAAAATACAAAAAAGATCCAGGCGGAATAGGTAACAAAGGGTTGAAGAAATATTGTCTGAACTGTCAGATGCAAACTGGCTGTGTGACATAACCGAGCATCTCGCTCAATTGAATAAGAAGCTGTAGGGACGCAAACAAATCCCACCCAAAATTTGACCAATATAGTTGTGAACTGAGACAACCCTTATTTTGTTATTTTTGAGTACAGTTACAGTTGTGTGTTCATGCAGACACATAATAGCAATTTCATTACGAATTGAAAATGGGGGACCCTGATGTAAACAAGTCGAAAGTCTTTCTCTGGTCTGCATCCCCTTAACAATTGTGTGTATTGAGCTGTACTGTACTGTACCCATTCTGCAATCTGTTAATTAAAGTTAATTAAACTATCTTCCATTAGTTGGATGTATGGCCTCTGCAAGGTTGTGTGCAGCCATTTGTTTTTGTAACATCTGCTACATCTGTCCCACGTGTTCTTTGCAGCTCACAGTTGTTAGTTCTGCCCCTCTTGACTGTGACAAAAAGGTTTTGAACAAACTTGTCATAGCTTGTATTTGATGATATTCTTCTTTGTTATTTACTTGAATGGTTTGATCATTCATTGGTGGAGTAATATGGGGTTCTGATAAACTAAAATTATTTGTTAAAATAACATAAGCTAACATATATTTTTACATTTATGCAAATTAATATCCAATATGTATAACTTGAATAAGTAATAAATACAGAAACACCATGTTTAACAATATGTAAATGTGTAGCTACATTTATTTTACATTACATTAACATTTATACGGTCTTTGGCCCTTTGAGGGCAACCATAATGCTGATGTGGCCCTCTGTGAAAATGAGTTTGACACCCCTGGCTTAGGGCAAGCCGAGCTGCTCTGTTTTGAACCAGCTGCAACTTTCCCAAGTCTCCCTTGTTTGCCCCTGACCAAATCATTGAGCAATAGTCAAGATGTGAAAGTACTAAACTAGAGTTTCAATCACTTGTTTGGTCAGTTGTTAAGAACTCTGAACTCCTACCTATTACCGATATATTTCTGCACATTCTTATCACCACTGATTCGTGTGTCTCGTCCATGATAGTTTGTTCACTAGAGTAACTCCTAGGAGCTTAGTTTCCTCCACCTGCTCAACCATTACATTATTTAATTAGATTTAACTGCGGTTTATGACATAGAACATGATTTGTTCCAAATACAATGCTTTTAGTTTTTTTCATGTTGAGCACGAGTTTGTTGCTATTCACCCATTTCAGTACAATTTCCAGTTCTTTGTTCATAATCTCAGTTATCTCCCCAATTGTGGGAGCCTGTGTATATATTGTCGTTCAAGTTCAAGTTCCTTTTATTGCCACACGGCCAGGCCGGTGGAATTCAAGCACGGTGCAAGTGGTAGCTGCGACAATACCCACAGAAAACATAAAGGACACATGGAACAGTACAGTACAGAAAACACCACCTAGAACATATACATGACGGAACAGTACAGTATGAAAAAATATAGACATCAGTTCAATGTAACAGAAACCAGAGAAACATAACAGCAGGGGGTAAATTTAGGAGGAGTTGGAGTTGAGCAGTTGTATGGCCTTGGGGAAGAAACTATTATTGAACCTCACAGTACGACTACTAGTGACCTAAACCTCCTACCAGAGGGGAGGTGTTGGAAGAGGTGATGAGCTGGGTGCAGGGGGTCACTAATGATTTTGTTTGCGCGTGTGATGGTGTGATGCTTGTGTATGGAGTCCAGGGTGGGGAGTTTGCAGTTGATGATCCTATCTAGTCTGTGTAGTGTGTGTTTGGGTGTGTTGCCGTACCATACAGTAATGGATAATGATATGATGTTTTGTATTATGGCTGTGTAGAATTGGACCACTAACCTAACTGTACACAGCTCAAAAGTACAGTTTTTATTTTTCATTATACATTCTCTAATATGATGGCTTGCAGCTAAATTTGGGCACATCCTGCCTTAGCTTCCGCACTTTATCCATAAAATAGTTATTATTTTATTTGACGCCTCTTGTTGTGGCCAAGGGTTTCGACTCACATTGTCTATTCAAGATTGTTTCGGTGGCAAATCGGGGGTTGGTCAAGAGGGGTGTATTTTTTGGCAAAAGGGGAAAATTTTGAGGTGGTGTGTTGTTCACGTTGTTGTCCACCATTGTGCGTGGTGGTGGTGGTGGTGGTGGTGGTGGGGGGGGGGGGGGTGGTGGTGGTGGTGGTGGGGGGGGGGGGGTGGTGGTGGTGGTGGGGGTGGGGGTCGTTTCTGTGGGCTGCTTTGTTGCCTCTGGTCCTGGTGGCCTTGCTGCCATTGCGGGGAGATCAGTGGGTTCTATGTTTTTGCTTTTGGATTCTGCGGAGGAGTGGTGGGTCGTCTGCTCCATGACCTGTGGCCGTGCCGGGGGGGGGGGGGGGGTTGGTGGGTCGTGTGCTCCATGACCTGTTCAGTGGTGGGGGCTGGCCGGGGTCCGTCGGAGCAGGAGACTGGTGTTCGACTCTGGGGGAGGTCTGGGGGGGGTTTGGTTGGGGCTCTGGGGAGGTCTGGGGGGGTTTGGTTGGGGCCGTGGGGGAGGTCTGGGGGGGGTTTGGTTGGGGCTCTGGGGGGGGGGTTTGGTTGGGGCTCTGGGGGGGGGTTTGGTTGGGGCTCTGGGGGGGGTTTGGTTGGGGCTCTGGGGGGGGTTTGGTTGGGGCTCTGGGGGGGGGTTTGGTTGGGGCTCTGGGGGGGGTTTGGTTGGGGCTGTCATGTTAATTTTGGCAGCTATTTTAATTTTAGTCTTAGTCATGTGTCAAGTGCTCCTTTTTCGTTTTCATCATATTTAGTCATCTTCATTTCTTTTTCGTTTAGTCAGTTTTAGTCAACTGAATGTCTGAGCATTTTAGTCTTAGTCAGTTTTTGTCTCAATTTTGTCTTTTTTGTTTTAGTCTAGATTTTGTCAACGAAAACGGATGACATTTTTGTCTTTTTAGTTAATGTACAAAAAAATATTATATTATATAAGTTATAAAACTTTTTTTTTATTTTCTTTTTTACAGCTACTGTTTTATATATACTGTTTTTTAGTAATAACTAGAAAGTAATGGTATTTATTCAACAACAGGTGATTGTATAGATTAGTATTAGTATCATTAAATGACAACTAAGCTCAATGAGTTCACCCACGGAAAGGTTGTTGGCACATTGGTTCCACACAGACATTATACATTGTTGCACTTGCTTCCAGAAGACTCCGTTTAGGTTAGCTAGTAGCAGAGGCTCTGTTGTGATTTTTAATGCACAATAAATATTCAACATTCTCTTTTGAGACTCCGCCTCAGACTCTTATCATTTGGCACTAAAAGCTAAACATTGTCACCGGTATGGCTGTCTGCAACATGTCATTAATTGTGTGCGAGAGGTCGATCAGTTAGCCACATTAGCGTGAGCTAGGTTAGCCACTAGTTAACGCGAGCTAGATGGAAATACAAACAATGTAACGTTACTGGTGAAAAAGTGATTTACCTTGGAATACTCCTTTGCCAACTTGCTGTACTTTGCTTGCAGGTCTGCAGCTGGATTATGAATAGTCCCAATTTTAGCCAAGGTAACGTTAAGCTAAAACTAGCTTTTCAAATAGCTCTTCAGCTAATGCTAATAACAGAGCTCCCCGTCACACTGCTCCATCGGGACGATGGCATTAAGAAAAGTTATAATTATTTTGTCTCGTCTTGTTTTAGTCAACAATATCAACATACATGAAGAGAAATTTCGTCCTGGTTTTTGTAAATTACATTTTTGTGTCCTCAGTTGTGGATACGATATTTAATAAACTATTTAGTCTCGTTAGCGTCACATGGTATTCAATAACGTGACATCACGTCTCGTTGTCGTCATGAAAAAAACCTTTGTTGACGAACATCTTTTGTCATCATTTTAGTTGACAAAATTAACACTGCGCTGTGGGGGAGGTCTGGGGGGGGTTTGGTTGGGGCCGTGTGGCGGGGTTTGGTTGGGGCCGTGGGGGAGGTCTGGTGAGGTCTGGGGGGGGTTTGGGGGGGTTTGGTTGGGGCCGTGGGTGCCAGCGGCTGCTGGATCCCGGGGGTTCACATGCTTGTGCACACAGGGATGTTTCATGTTTGGTCTGTATTTGGTGAATGGTCCGGGTGTATTTGGGCTGTTTGTGTTTTTCTTTGGTCATGATCAGGGGGGCGTCTTGGATGGGGATGTGGTGGGGATTTGTGTGGGGTGTTTGGTAGGGATGCCCCGATCACGTTTTTTGCCACCGATACCGATCACCGATCGTCTATGAGTCATATCGGCCGATACATTGCCGATACCGATCGTTTTTGGTTTTCTTATAGCAGCTGGCAGTATTATACTGTAGGTCTAACACAGGCATTCTCAAAGTCCTGTCTAAATGATCTAATCTAATCTTAGAAATTAAGTAAAGTGAATAGTACTGGGTGTTGAGCATAACAGTATCTAAGTAAATTTACTTCTGACCATTATAGTCAAAGTATTTTCCTATGAACTGTAACTTATAAGATGTTCTCAGTGTTCAGTTAGCTATGAAGCACAATAGCTAATTAGCCAACAGCTGCAAAAACAAATTATGTTATAAGACATTGATATCAGGAGCTGTAGCTACTGCTAGCCAGCTAGATAATGTTAGACAATGCCTCATGTATTAAACTAAAGTGAATAGTTGACTGGGTAATTTTGTTTAAACAGTAACGTTAGCTAGGTAGCTAACGTTAGCTCACGGAACAACAATAGCTAGTTAGCCAACACTAGCCAACTACTGCAAAAACGATTGCCAAAATGATGATATCAGACATTGATATCAGGAGCTATCAGTAGCTAGCCAGCTAGATAACATTAGACAATGCCTCATGTATTAAACTAAAGTGAATAGTTGACTGGGTAATTTTGTTTAAACAGTAACGTTAGCTAGGTAGCTAACGTTAGCTCACGGGACAACAATAGCTAGTTAGCCAACACTAGCCAACTACTGTGAAAACGATTGCCAAAATTATGATATCAGACGTTGATATCAGGAGCTATCAGTAGCTAGCCAGCTAGATAACATTAGACAATGCCTCATGTATTAAACTAAAGTGAATAGTTGACTGGGTAATTTTGTTTAAACAGTAACGTTAGATAGTATCACTCGAGGTGCACTCGACTCTTTCCGGAGCATTGACATGGGTCTGTGAGGGGGAGGGGGGAGGGGCAAGGCGTGCAGCAGCAGCAGCTGTGAGGGGGAGGAGGGGAGGGGCAAGGTGTGCAGCAGCAGCAGCTGTGAGGGGGAGGAGGGGAGGGGCAAGGCGTGCAGCAGCAGCAGCTGTGAGGGGGAGGAGGGAGGGGCAAGGCGTGCAGCAGCAGCAGCTGTGAGGTCTGTGAGGGGGAGGGGGGGAGGGGCAAGGCGTGCAGCAGCAGCAGCTGTGAGGGGGAGGAGGGGAGGGGCAAGGTGTGCAGCAGCAGCAGCTGTGAGGGGGAGGAGGGAGGGGCAAGGCGTGCAGCAGCAGCAGCTGTGAGGGGGAGGAGGGGAGGGGCAAGGCGTGCAGCAGCAGCAGCTGTGAGGGGGAGGAGGGGAGGGGCAAGGCGTGCAGCAGCAGCAGCTGTGAGGGGGAGGAGGGGAGGGGCAAGGCGTGCAGCAGCAGCAGCTGTGAGCAAGAGAGACAGCGAGTGAGAACGCCGCTGAGAATTGGATCATGTTTTTCGCGCGTGTCATCGATCGGTTTTCACGATCGGTGAAAATAAAGCATTATGAATGAATGAATGAATGAATGAATGACCTTTATTTATATAGCACCCTTCACAGCACGAATGCACAGGGTGCTTTACACTACAGCTTAATATAAAAACACAATAAAAACAAAATCAGAAATAAATGACAACAACAACAAACAGCAGTTAAAAACAGTGAAACCAGATAGAAAAAGTAGAATAAAAGAATTTGGATAAAATCATGAGTCACTAATTAAAACAAAAACTATAAAACAGTGAGGACAAGAAAAAAAAGTGCCTATGCATGACCAAAAGCCTGTCTGAACAAATGCGTTTTTAATTGTTTTTTTAAAAGAGGGGGCAGTTCGCAGGTCCAGGGGGAGAGCGTTCCAGAGCCTTGGTGCCGTCACCTCGAAGGCTCCATCACCCCTTGTTTTCAGCCTGGACCTGGGGACCACCAGGAGGTGCTGATCGGCAGATCTGAGTGAGCGGGTGTTGGTGTAGAGATGGATGAGTTCAGTGATGTAGATGGGCCCTGACCGTGAAGTGCTCTGAAAGTGAAAGTGAGGACTTTGAAGTGAATTCTATAGTGTACCGGGAGCCAGTGCAGGGATGCCAGAATGGGAGTGATGTGGCATGATTTTTTTGACCTTGTGAGTAGCCTGGCTGCAGCATTTTGGACCATTTGTAATTTATCTGTGGATGATTTGGTGAGCCTAGAGGAAATAAAAGCATGCACGGACAGTTCTAGTTCAGAGTGAGATATGATGGTGCGTAGTTTTGCAATGTTTCTGAGGTGAAAGAAGCAGGTGAGTGTGAGTGTTTTGACATGTTTGTCTAGGTTCATGGCCTGGTCGAAGACAACACCCAGGTTTATCGGAATTCACCGATCTCATATTTATACTGAATATCGGCTGATACCGATCGCTGGCCGATCGATTGGGGCATCCCTAGTGTTTGGGGGACTGGCTGTTCCAGGGGGGTTCACATGCCTTTGAGCAACACTGTACTTATTGTACTTATTTTTATGCCTTAGGTTATTATTTATTCTTAGGTCTGCACTTTCTACATTGCACTACTTTTATTGTCTTTTATACATATTATTTTCTCTGCACTTTATGCATTGCTTTTATTCTGTCAACTGTATGCAAATGTTATGCCTATGTTCATTTTATGCTATTTGCTGTGAAGCACTTTGAGCTGCAATCCATGTATGAAAGGTGTGATGTTTGTCTTGTGTTATGAAATAACTTGACAGGACGACCAGATTTAGTTTAACATCGACTCCCTCATTTAATGTCTCTTCTCCAGCTCCATGCATATACAGAATGCCATCTCTCGTCCCACCTCCGGGATACTCCCAGTACGGGTACCCGCATAGCTCAATACACTACATCTCCCTTCTTAAGTTCCACATTCTTCACAGTTAATTATTATTATTATCATTTTTTTTAACAAGTTGTCAACAAATGAATAATCACAGAACATAGTGAGAAATAGTTCTTGGAAAGAAAATAATAAAACTAAGCACTGTGGGCCTATACGGCACATAAACAACCAAAGGTGCCTCCTGCATTTAAAACAACACAAACTGTAGTTTTTGTAACCACAAAGTCATGCAGTGAACATTAAATTAATCAGTTACAGTGCAACATAAATGGGCAGAGTCCACTTTTTGTTTCCCTATTCTCTAAACCTTGTTGGAGTTTTGACCAGTCTCCCTGATCTAGTGTGAAAAGGTTGTGCGATGGAGTCAGTAGTGTCACTGCTTCCCTGTGGAGTGTGCGCTGGGGTCTGTGCGTGTGAACTGTCCTGATCAACAAACCTTGGGTTGTCACAGTTCATATCCTCATTCACATCTTGCTCCTTGGCAGCAGATGGAAACTCTCTCTCAGCAGTCTCCCTGAGATGTCTCCTGTTCCTTCTGAACATCCTTCCTTCAGGTGTACGTACCACATAGGAACGTTGTTGTTCGTGCTCCCTCAGAACTACAGCTGGCCTCCAAGTGTCTCCAGACTGCATCCTCACATTCTCTCCAGCACGCAGCACAGGTAGGTGTTTAGCGTGGCGATCATAGTAGCTTTTTTGTTTAGCTTGCTTTTCTTTCAACTTGTTGTGAACATTAAGTACACCTTCAGGGGTGAGCAGTGAGGTGGACGCTGGCAGTTTTGACTTCAACTGACGCCCCATCAGCATCTGGGCAGGTGACAGGCCCACACCTTCCAGTGGTGTATTTCTGTATTCCAGAAGTGCTATGTAAGGGTCACCAGACTTTTTGAGCATCCTTTTAACAGTTTGCACAGCTTTTTCTGCCTGTCCATTTGACTGAGCATAGTGTGGACTTGAGGTGACATGACTGAACTCCCAGCTCTCTGCAAAGCTCTTGAATTCTGCACTGGCGTACTGAGGGGCATTGTCACTGACCAGAATATCTGGAATCCCGTGCCTGGCAAATATGGACTTCATGGCAGTTATAACACCCTTACTGGTGGTGTCGGTCAGCCTCATTATCTCTGTGTACTTTGAGAAGTAGTCGACACATAGCAGATATTCTGAGCCCTTGCTATGAAACATGTCGGTGCCAACCTTCTCCCATGGTCTATTTGGCAGTGGATGTGAGATCAGTGGCTCTTTCTGATTGCTGCTCCTGTGCTCATTGCAGACAGCACACTGTGCTACAACTAGTTCAATTTGTGCAGACATGCCTGGCCAATAAAGCACATCTCTGGCCCTTTCTTTACATTTGACCACTCCCAAGTGTGACTCGTGTATCTGTGGTCTCAGTTGCTGTGGTACAATGAGTTTCTCTGATTGAACAGTAGACCTGAGGCAAAACTGATCTCCTCTCTGAATGTCCAAAACGGCTGCACCTTATCTGACACAGCAGACCTGTCCTTAGGCCATCCGTGCATTGTCATGTTCTTTAGTTCCTGCAGTACTGTGTCTTGTGCAGTTGCATTCCTGAACATCTCCTGCTTCTCCTCTGATATGGGCAACTGTGGTGTGATCCAGTTCACATGCAGCTCCTCTTCCAGAAGATCCTCTTTCTGCTCACGTAGATAAGCACGGCTCAATGCATCTGCAATGTGAAGCTCCTTTCCTGGCTTGTATGATACTGCAATGTTGTACTTTTGAAGCCGCAGCAGCATTCTTTGCAGTCTCAGGGGAGCTTGATGCAGTGGCTTCTTGAAAATGCTTTCTAGAGGCTTGTGATCGCTTTCGACCTTGACCTCTCTGCCATATAGATATTGATGGAACTTCTCACATCCATACACTATGGCTAGCAGCTCCTTCTCGATCTGTGCGTACCTGCATTGACAATCTGTGAGCGCCCTTGAGCCGTATGCCACAGGTCGTTCATCCTGCAGTATCACAGCCCCGATGCCCTCCGAGCTGGCATCCACAGACAGCGTCACAGCCTTGTTTACATCATAGTATTTCAGAGTGGGAGCTCCTGTGATCAGCTGCTTCAGCTTTTCAAAGCTCTGACGGTGAGGCTCCTCCCAGTGCCATTCTGTTTCTCCCTGCAACAGCGTCCTTAGAGGTGCAGAGATTTCAGACAGATTAGGAATGAATTTAGCTAGATATTGAATCATTCCCATGAACCTCATTAATGCTGGCTTGTCAGCAGGTGGAGGTATTTGTACAATGGCTCTTATCTTCTCATCATCAGGCTTTAGTCCATCTGTGCTGAGTGTATGGCCAATGTACTTGACCTCTGTCATCCTGAACTTGCACTTGCTTCTATTGAATCTCAGGCCGTTCTCATCTGCTCTCTGCAGCAGCTTCACCAGCCTCTGATCGTGTTGCTCTAAGTGTCCCCCCACACCAGCAGATCATCAATGATGTTGACCACACCATCTAACCCCTCAATCATCTGGGCCACAGCTCTCTGGAACACTTCGCTCGCTGACGAGATGCCAAAGGGAAGCCTCTTGAAACGGTACCTCCCAATGGGTGTGTTAAACGTGCACAGTTTGGAGCTCTCTTCATCCAGTTTTATTTGATAAAATCCTTGGTTTGCATCTAACGCAGAAAAATATTTTGCATTTGGCATGCGTGACACCACTTCCTCCACTGTGAGGAGTGGATAGTGTTCTCGTCGTATTGCTGTGTTCAGATCTTTAGGATCCATACAAATCCTTATCTTCTTGGGCGTGACTACTGTCACCATGCTGTTGACCCACTGTGTTGGCTCAGATTGCCTTATGATTACATCTGACTGCTCCATTTTGTGAATCTGTTCAATCACTCTGTCCCTCAGAGCAACTGGTATCCTCCTAGGTGCGTGTATCACAGTGGCGGCTCTACCACTAGGGGCGCTCGGGCGCCGCCCCCCCTCAGGCCCTACCCTGGTTATATGAGAGAAGAAGAAAAATACGTTTTTAGTTTTTTGTTTTATAGCCCTATAAATAATATAAACATGTTTAAAATTAATAATATTTACTCATTTTAAGTGTTTGTGTTTCCAATGCACAATATAACGTTATTATATATAAAAAAAAAAAAAAAAATCTTGAACAGGAAGTGACTCACTTTTCTTTTTTTTAATAATTTTTTTGTATTTCTCTGCCCGGGCTAGACGCGATAGCGCTCTGAGTGCGCGTCACGGTTTGATCGCTGTATCCGTCACAGCCAATCAGTGCGTAACGCGTTGTGCGTTGAAATATGACTATTATGTTGGAATCCGGGCGCGATTTGAAGCGGTCTAGCCAGTAGCGTCAAGAATTTCTGTAGCCGCATTTCGCGGAGACGCTCTCTGATTGGCCGACGCCAGTCTTTTTTTCCGTAGCAGAATTTCACAGAGACGATCTCTGATTGGCCGAATCCAATTTCTAATGTTCCAATTCTAGCTTATTCCTAGGTTGGTCCGTTGGTGGTATAGATAGTTGTGTTGTTGTGAGATGCATGCAGCTGTTTGTCTTAGAGCGTGCCGTGACTGCAAGTTCTTTAGACTGTTAAGCTTAGGCACTCTTTCAAAGTTGGTTAAGGTTAGAGTTTGTCTTAGAGCATGGCGATAGAACGCCAGGTAGTTTGCAGTCTGTTCGACGCGGAAATGGACAAAGGAATGAAGTACTTGTGTTGTGTGGTGCTAACTGCTAACAAGCTAACACTTGGCTAACAAGCTATATGGCGGATGCAGTCTGGACACAGTGGACAGTGGTCTGGAATACATCAACAGTGGATTATACACTTTATCAAGGCAAGCCCTCCTGCCCTGGACGTGTCAACTAAACAGTGAGTCTCTCTCTCTCTCTCTCTCTCTCTCGCTCTCTCTCTCTCTCTCTCGCTCTCTCTCTCTCTCTCTCTCTCTCTCTCTCTCTCTCTCTCTCTCTCTCTCTCTCTAATTTCGCCGCGTGTGGGGCATAACCACTCAGACAATGAATGGTAACTTGTTTAAAATGAAGAGACATACAAATGTGTTTATTATTGAATGGATCTGACATCATCTGAGAGAGAGAGAGAGAGAGAGAGAGAGAGAGAGAGAGAGAGAGAGAGAGAGAGAGAGAGAGAGAGAGAGAGAGAGAGAGAGAGAGAGAGCGAGAGAGAGAGAGAGAGAGAGAGAGAGCTGTGCGTGTTTGTGTTGGGCTATTGGAAACGTGGTTGCATTTGACTGACTGATCATATATTGATCGATGGCAATGGTGATAATATTCGCCAATGCGTGCCTTGTACATGTTTGCAAAATGTTTGGTATAGCGCCCCTAGTGGCGAAGCATCCACGAGCCGCTACTGGTGTATCACTGGCTTTATGTCAAGGTCTATCTTGATGCTGTGTTCACCTGGTAAGCAGCCAAGTCCAGAGAAGAGATGCTCATAGTCTTTCTGCATTTTGTCTTCTTTCTCTTCTTTCTCCATGCTATATAGCCTTTTGACCATTTTCAGCTTTGTGCTGGTTTCTCTTCCTAGAATCGCTGGAGCATCTTTCTCTATAATTTCAAAGTCAATCCTGTGTGTTTTACCTTTATACAGACATGTGACTGATGGTTTGCCCAATGGCTCCATCTTGTGGCCTGAATAAGTCACCAACTTGCACTTGGATGCATGCATCTTGTCGTGAACATGTAACGTGTGAAACGTTTTGGCTGACATGACGTTACAGTCAGCTCCTGTGTCAATTCGAAATGTGACTATTTTCTTGTTTATTAGCAGCTCTTCAGACCATCTGTCTTGGTCCCTTTTTTCCTTTTCAATTTCTTTAATGCTTCTCATCTCTACTGTTCCAACGAACATTTCCTCTGTCTCACTGTCACTGTCCTCCTGATTCTGTTCCACAACATGCATTTTCTTATTTCTGAGTTGACTGTTTGCACGACACGTTTTTGCAAAGTGATTTTTCTTATCACATTTCCTGCATGTCTGTCCATAGGCTGGGCACTTCCCTTGTTCATGCTTGTATCCACATCGGTCACAGTCCACTTTCCTTTCACTACTCATTGGGCTTTCTTTTGTGAAGTTTCCTCCTCTTCTGTATGGCCTTGCTGTGCTAACTTTGTGCACTTCAACTTCCTCATGTAACGCTTTCATCTGGGTGAATGTTATTTCACTGGCACGGCACACATCAAGAGCTTTTTCTAACGTGAGATCCGCCTCTCTGAGCAATCTGGCTCTTACTTGATCGTCACGTATCCCACAGACAATTCTGTCACGTATCAATGAGTTGTATAGGTTGCCAAATTCACAGTCTCTTGCTTTATTTTTCAGGTCTGTGACATATGCATCTATAGTTTCTGACGGACCTTGTACACGGGTGAAAAACATGTGCCTTATGTATGGCATATTCTTCCGAGGCTCACAGTATTCTTTGAACTTCCGTTTCAATATGGCAATCTGGTTCCTCTGCCCGTCCCCGAACACAAACGTGTTACTCACTTTAATGGCTTCGTCTCCTGCCACATGTAGGAATGTCGCGCACTGCACTGTTTCTGTGAGGATTGGTCCGATTCCGCACGCTTCAAGGTACCAATTACCATCGTGCACCTGAAGTGAGTTCTAATCAGCTCGGTGGAGCCCTTCATATACTCTGGTGTTCCTAATGTTCAGTGTCGGGTCGTTTTGGATTACCACTGGCTGCTGCTTGTTCCTCTCGTGTTTGTACCTCATCTGTTTCTCTCCAGGACGTCTATTGGAAGTCGCCGCTGTTGCTCTGCTCTGCCATCCGTTGGATCTCTGCCTCATAGACCGCTTTGCGCAATTGCGCCTTGGTGAGTTTTGGAACGTACTTTTTTTGGATACTCTGTTTTTCTCGCATTTCCCTGGACTCGGGACCTTTCTGTTTTTTGTGTGTTTGGGTAATACTGAAGAGGAGCCGCTTGTTGTTGTTACTGACCCAGCTAAACAATACTGGACTGCCTGTTATCCCATTTGCTCGTCTTGTTGACATTATCTCTCTCTCTGTTTCCCGAGTGGATCGTCAAGTAGCTGCAGAGCCGCCGAGTCAGAGGCGCAACGCCACGGTGCCGTCTCTGCTCTGAAGACGAGCTGCAGAGCCGCAGACAACTCTGCCAAGAACAATTCTCCCCTTTGCTTTTTGTTTGTTTTCGCTCATTTCTGTTTTGTAAATAAATACGCCCTGGTTTTTGGCTAACTCTGAACTACCTGTCTGTGCCGTGCTATTGGGGTTGTTGACAAACCATAACATTACGACCCGACCATGTCAACCCCAGCCGACACAGACAGAGTTAGGGCAGCGTTGGCGGTCCAGATCGAGTTGACCAACGACCACACCCAACAGTTAGGTGCGGCTGCGGTTGCTGTACAGGACCTCCGGGCCCAGGTCCAGCCTATTCAGGAGTCTCTTCACACTCTGGCCACCCAGCAGGCTAAATTGTGCTAGCCTAAGCATAGCATGCAGGGGTCCACAGATCTGGAACAAGCTTGACGAAAATCTAAAAATGACTAAAACCTTAAAAAAATCACTGAAAGAGGAACTGCTTAAATCATATCTCTAATTAAAATTATAACTTAGGAATACAATTGTCTGTATTATGTATCTCTGTTATATGTCAGTTAGTAGGTAGGTGTGTAAACCTACCCACGCTGTAATTGTTTTGTTTTTTGTTTATTGTTTTGTTGTTTATATTCTGTTTGTATCTGTGTTCAGGCTCCCTCCAAAAGCTTTAAATAGCTTATTGGGAGACCTGGCACATGCACACAATTTGCGACATTGTTATCACATGAGGATACTCACATGTAATGTATCGTGTGTGTGTGTGTAAATAAATTCATTCATTCATTCATTCATTCATTCATTCATTCATTCATTCATTCATTCATTCATTCATTCATTCATTCATTCATTCATTCATTCATTCATTCATTCATTCATTCAGACAACCCAGGGTAATCAGCAGGCTGATATTCTGCACCAGCTACAGGCTCTCAGTGCAGCATTTAACACCCTGTTTTTAACCCCACCTGTCCCAGGAGTCCCAGCCAGATCACCACCCGCAGCCGCGGCAGACCCCGCACCTCCCGACCTCGCACCTCGGGAGCCCCGTCTCTCTGAACCACGTTTGTTTGACGGTAACTTCGAGGATTGTGCCACATTCATCATGCAATGTGAGTTGGTTTTCCTTCATCAATCCAGCCGATTTACATCAGAGGGAGCCCGAGTAGCTTACATGACTAACCTGCTCACAGGCCGAGCAGCACAGTGGGTTACTGCTTCCTGGTCTATGAGGGCTGATTTTCGTTTCTCCTACCCAGACTTCGTGGCAGAGCTCCGAAGGGTTTTCCACCACCCAGCTCGTGGCCAGGACCCAGGAGCTCGGTTGGGCACCTTCCGGCAGGGCAGTGTCACCGACTACGCGCTGGAGTTCAGACTGGCCGCAACCGAGAGCGGTTGGAACGATCGGGCGATTCATCTCACCTTCCTGAGGGGGCTTAACGACGCTGTAAGGGACCAGCTCGCGACCCGAGATTCTCTCGAGGGCCTAATCGGCCTCGCTATTCGCATCGACGGACGCCTCCGGGAGAGAAGGCGTGAGAGAGCCCGACTGGGAACCCCAGACGTTCCACAGACCCCCCGTACTCGTGACAGTACTGTTGTCTGTCCTGCCCCCTCCGCGACTGGTGGTCCTTATCCCTCCCGGTCTGTGACCGAGGAGGAACCCATGCAGCTGGGACGCACACACCTTAGCCAGGCTGAACGGGAGTCCAGGCTCAGGTCCGGCCTTTGCCTCTACTGCGGCCGGGATGGACACCGTATCTCCAATTGCCCTACCCGGCCAAAAGACCAGGCTCGCCGGGACCCCGGGAGATCCTGGTGAGCCGTTTTTCCTGTTCCCACACCCGTGCACCACCTAACCGTCTGATGAGCGTCACCCTAGCCTGGGCGGACCAACGGGCGACGGTGGAGGCACTCATTGACTCGGGTGCTGATGAGAGTTTCCTGGACGTTGAGTTTGCCACCCAGGCCAACATTCCACTTGAGGACCTCGAGAGGCCCTTGGAGGTTTTCGCGTTGGATCAGCACCGCCTGGCTGACATCACTCAACGCACCTGTCCTGTCCTCCTCACCATTGCTGGTAACCACGTTGAGAGACTCCAGTTCTTTATTACCAGATCCCCTCTTGTCCCAGTAGTCCTGGGTCGGCCCTGGCTCGCGCTGCATGAGCCCCACATCGCCTGGTCCTCCGGCACCATCAGGGGGTGGAGCTCCTCCTGTCATGCCCAGTGTCTTCAGGCGGCGTCCAGTCCTTCGCCCCGGAGTTCCCCTTGTGAGCCGCCCCCGGACCTCTCAACTATTCCCCCCGAGTACCACGACCTCGGGGAGGTTTTCAGCAAGTCCCGGGCTCAGGCCCTTCCGCCTCACCGGCCTTACGACTGTGCCATCCACCTCCGCTCAGGGGCCCCCCTTCCCGGCAGCCGCCTCTACAGTCTGACCGTCCCTGAGAAGGCAGCGATGGATAAGTACATCTCTGAGTCCTTGGCAGCAGGCCTCATTCGGCCCTCTTCCTCCCCGGTGGCGGCCGGTTTCTTTTTTGTTGGGAAGAAGGATGGAGACCTTCGACCCTGCATCGACTATCGCCAACTCAACGAGATCACCATTAAGAACAAGTATCCTCTGCCTCTCATGAACTCCACCTTCGAGCCCCTCACCCAGGCTACCGTCTTCACCAAACTGGACCTCCGGAGTGCCTACCATCTGGTCCGTATCCGAGAGGGCGATGAATGGAAGACCGCCTTCAAGACTCCCAGGGGCCATTACGAGTACCTGGTGATGCCGTTCGGCCTCACCAACGCTCCGGCGGTATTCCAGGCGCTCATGAACGACGTCCTCCGTGACATGCTCGAGGAGTTTGTGGTGGTATACCTGGACGACATCCTCATCTTCTCCAAGACCCTCGAGGAACACGTCCAGCATGTCCGCCGTGTGCTGGAGCGCCTCCTCCACAATCGGCTCTTCGTTAAGGCAGAGAAGTGCCGTTTCCACTCCGACTCCGTCGATTACCTGGGCTTCATCATGGAGAGCGGCCTGACCCGAGCTGACCCTCGCAAGATCCGGGCCGTGGAGGAGTGGCCGGAACCCACCTCTCGGAAGGAGCTACAGAGCTTCCTCGGGTTCGCAAACTTCTACCGGAGATTCATCCGGAACTACAGCCAGGTGGCGGAACCACTTACCAGGCTAACCTCTCCCTCCCTGCCGTTCGACTGGTCTCCAGCGGCCTCCGCTGCGTTCCGTTCCCTCAAGAAGAGGTTCACCACCGCCCGGTCTTGCTCCACCCAGACCCCAAGAGGCAATTCATTGTGGAGGTGGACGCCTCGGATACTGGACTAGGGGCTATCTTGTCTCAGCGGTCGGCAACGGACCAGAAGGTCCATCCGTGCGCTTTCTACTCACGTCGTTTCCTTCCTGCCGAGAGGAACTATGACATTGGCAATCGGGAGCTGCTGGCGGTAGTGGCTGCCTTGGAGGAGTGGCGTCATTGGCTGGAAGGGGCCGAGGAACCGTTCACCATTTGGACGGACCATAAGAACTTGACGTACATCCGTGCTTCCAAGCGCCTCAACGGCCGGCAGGCAAGGTGGGCCAGCTTCCTCAGTCGGTTCGACTTCTCGCTGACCTTTCGCCCTGGGTCCCGCAACACGAAGGCCGACTCTCTGTCCCGGTTACACTCCAACGGGGCTCCA
This sequence comes from Notolepis coatsorum, assembly GCF_963971535.1. Lineage (NCBI taxonomy): Eukaryota > Metazoa > Chordata > Actinopteri > Aulopiformes > Paralepididae > Notolepis > Notolepis coatsorum. Next base: position 139,196 of record NC_140174.1, on the reverse strand, counting down.
ACCACTGAGGATCCGACTCCCATCCTCCCAGAGGCCAGGGTGGTGGGAGTGGTCACCTTGGGCATCGAAACCGTGGTCAGGCATGCCCTACGTTTCCATCCCGCTCCCAGCAACATACCTGTTCGTCACCTCTTCGTCCCCGACTCAGTCCGGTCCCGGGTTCTCCAGTGGGGCCATACCAGCCGGTTTGCCTGCCACCCCGGCGTTCATCGCACTTTCTCCTTCCTGGCTCGTCGATTCTGGTGGCCCACCATGAGGAACGACGTCAAGGAATTTGTTCTGGCCTGCGCGGTCTGCGCCCGCAGCAAGGCCTCTCACCAGGCACCCTCCGGGCTATTGCAGCCACTTCCCATTCCGAGCCGCCCTTGGTCCCATGTGGCGTTGGACTTCGTCACGGGTCTTCCTTCGTCCCAGGGGAACACGTGCCTTCTGACTGTGGTGGATCGGTTCAGCAAGGGGGTTCACCTCGTGGCCCTTCCCAAGCTTCCCTCGGCTTCCGAGACAGCGGCCCTCCTGACAAGCCATGTGTTCCGCCTCCATGGTTTCCCCCAGGACGTCGTCTCGGACCGGGGTCCCCAGTTCACTTCCCAGGTATGGCGGGCCTTTTGCAAGGGATTGGGGGCAACAGTCAGTCTTTCGTCTGGTTATCATCGCCAGACTAACGGACAAACAGAGAGGATGAACCAGAGCGTGGAGTCTGCTCTCCGTTGTGTTGCCGCCGAGAGACCCGCTTCCTGGAGCCGGTTCCTCCCCTGGGTCGAGTACGCCATCAACTCCCTGGTCAGTTCCGCCACCGGCCTCTCTGCATTTGAGGTATCCCTGGGCTACCAACCCCCTCTTTTCCCTGCACAGGAGTGGGAAGTGGCAGTTCCCTCCGTGCAGGACCATCTCGACCGGTGTCGTCAGGTCTGGGAGATCACCAGGACCGCGCTGCTCCGGTCATCGGAGCGCGCCAGTCGTGGAGCTGACCGACGCCGGATCCCTGCGCCAACGTACCACCCTGGGCAGAGGGTATGGTTGTCCGCCAAGGATCTTCCGCTTCGATCCTCGGCCAAGAAGCTTAACCCCCGGTTCGTCGGCCCTTTTGAGATCCAGAAGGTGCTCAGTCCCGCGGCGGTGAGTCTTAAGCTTCCTGCGTCCATGCGCAGTAACATTTGTTGTTACTGACCCAGCTAAACAATACTGGACTGCCTGTTATCCCGTTCGCTCGTCTTGTTGACATTATCTCTCTCTCTGTTTCCAGAGTGGATCGTCAAGTAGCTGCAGAGCCGCCGAGTCAGAGGCGCAACGCCACGGTGCCGTCTCTGCTCTGAAGACGAGCTGCAGAGCCGCAGACAACTCTGCCAAGAACAATTCTCCCCTTTGCTTTTTGTTTTTTTTCGCTCATTTCTGTTTTGTAAAAAAATACGCCCTGGTTTTTGGCTAACTCTGAACTACCTGTCTGTGCCGTGCTATTGGGGTTGTTGACAAACCATAACAGTTTCTGACTTCTCTGCTACTCCCGTAGCGACACAGAAAAGCTCATAACGCTGCAGCCACGTTCGCCAATTCTCCGCGAGATTCCCCTCCAGACTCAAATTCGGCGGTGGCTTAAAGTGTGCCATTCTTGCCGAGTTTCCCGCGTTTCTTCTGACACCATGTGATGTTTGTCTTGTGTTATGAAATAACTTGACAGGACGACCAGATTTATTTTAACATCGACTCCCTCATTTAATGTCTCTTCTCCAGCTCCATGCATATACAGAATGCCGTCTCTCGTCCCACCTCCGGGATACTCCCAGTACGGGTACCCGCATAGCTCAATACACTACAAGAGGTGCTATATAAAACAATTTATAAAGTTATGTAACAGGATCACATGGGCAGATTTCCAGACACTAGGAAATCTTCCTGTTGAGATATAAAGATAAAAAATATGTGTCAATTGCTCTGTAATTGAAGGAGCAGCCAGTTATAGAAAAAAACATTTCAAATGATCCTCACCAGTAGAGGGGATCTATGGATTGGAGAGTGTCTAATACTTCATCGTATGAAAAGAGACTAAAGGAGAATTGAGGGGTGTGATCCACGGAACTCACACATCAGTGTTTATAGCAACTACAAAGTGTTTATTTGCAATTAAATGCAAGACAAATTTAGTTTTGGCTGGAAATAACATAATTGTCAACACTAAGATGAGTGGGTAGTGAATTAGAGGTCTTATTATTTTTTTGTATCTACCTTTTTCTCCTCCTTTTTCTGTATTTTTCACCCATTCCAATTTAGTCGTTATGCCAATTCCCCCCTCCCCTTCCTGGTCGTTGTGCACATTTCCCCCCCACTTGCCCCCCACTTGCCGGTCATGTGATGGATACTATCACATGTCCCCTCCGATACATGTGGAGTCAGCCAGCAGCTTCTTTTCACCCGACAGCGAGGACTGTCACTGAGGAAGTGTAATGTGTGGGAGGATCACACTACCTCCCCCAGTTCCCTCCCTCGCTGTGCAGGCGCCCTGACCGACCTGTAGGAGTCGCTGTTTACAACGACCAGGATACACCCCACCGGCTTCCCACCCGCTGACACTGCCAATTGTATCAGTATGGACGACCGACCAAGCCGGAGGCACCGCTGACAGCCGGATTCGATACCAGTGTCTCTTGCGGTGGTAGGCAGACGCTTAGTCCGCTGCGCTACCCGGCCGCCCTGAGGTCTTATGTTTCTTAAGTTAACTGCCTTCCAAAACTGAGCCAGGTTTGCATAGGAACTTGTAATTAAATCTAAATAGTAATCTGATTTAGACTTTCTCATAGCTGTGGTCTGTTTCTGAGCTGTTTGAAGACAAGCCAGTGTTGTGGATCACCTGAGCGTCCAGCACGTGACCAGTGTTGTGGATCACCTGAGCGTCCAGCACGTGACCAGTGTTGTGGATCACCTGAGCGTCCAGCACGTGACCAGTGCTGTGGATCACCTGAGCGTCCAGCACGTGACCAGTGTTGTGGATCACCTGAGCGTCCAGCACCTGACCAGTGTTGTGGATCACCTGAGCGTCCAGCACGTGACCAGTGTTGTGGATCACCTGAGCGTCCAGCACCTGACCAGTGTTGTGGATCACCTGAGCGTCCAGCACCTGACCAGTGTTGTGGATCACCTGAGCGTCCAGCACGTGACCAGTGTTGTGGATCACCTGAGCGTCCAGCACGTGACCAGTGCTGTGGATCACCTGAGCGTCCAGCACCTGACCAGTGTTGTGGATCACCTGAGCGTCCAGCACGTGACCAGTGTTGTGGATCACCTGAGCGTCCAGCACGTGACCAGTGTTGTGGATCACCTGAGCGTCCAGCACCTGACCAGTGTTGTGGATCACCTGAGCGTCCAGCACGTGACCAGTGTTGTGGATCACCTGAGCGTCCAGCACGTGACCAGTGTTGTGGATCACCTGAGCGTCCAGCACCTGACCAGTGTTGTGTGGATCACCTGAGCGTCCAGCACGTGACCAGTGCTGTGGATCACCTGAGCGTCCAGCACCTGACCAGTGCTGTGGATCACCTGAGCGTCCAGCACGTGACCAGTGTTGTGGATCACCTGAGCGTCCAGCACGTGACCAGTGTTGTGGATCACCTGAGCGTCCAGCACGTGACCAGTGTTGTGGATCACCTGAGCGTCCAGCACGTGACCAGTGTTGTGGATCACCTGAGCGTCCAGCACGTGACCAGTGTTGTGGATCACCTGAGCGTCCAGCACGTGTCCAGTGTTGTGGATCACCTGAGCGTCCAGCACGTGACCAGTGTTGTGGATCACCTGAGCGTCCAGCACGTGTCCAGTGTTGTGGATCACCTGAGCGTCCAGCACGTGACCAGTGTTGTGGATCACCTGATCGTCCAGCACGTGACCAGTGTTGTGGATCACCTGAGCGTCCAGCACCTGACCAGTGTTGTGGATCACCTGAGCGTCCAGCACGTGACCAGTGTTGTGGATCACCTGAGCGTCCAGCACGTGACCAGTGCTGTGGATCACCTGAGCGTCCAGCACGTGACCAGTGTTGTGGATCACCTGAGCGTCCAGCACGTGACCAGTGTTGTGGATCACCTGAGCGTCCAGCACGTGACCAGTGTTGTGGATCACCTGAGCGTCCAGCACGTGACCAGTGTTGTGGATCACCTGAGCGTCCAGCACGTGACCAGTGTTGTGGATCACCTGAGCGTCCAGCACGTGACCAGTGCTGTGGATCACCTGAGCGTCCAGCACGTGACCAGTGTTGTGGATCACCTGAGCGTCCAGCACGTGACCAGGCCTTATTCCTGCCATTAAGCAGAGTTGACAATTCATGTGAGAACCAGGGTGCTATTCTATCTTTAAGTCTCTTGAGAGGAGCATGTTTATTGATCAGAGAAATAAGAGTATTTGTGAAGAGGTCAAGGGTCACTTGAACAATGGCGGACTCTGCCATGAAGAGGATGTTGCTATGCATAATCATTCATGAAAGCTTGTTCATTTAAACATTTTAAATTCCTTTTCATGACCGTATTTGACCTAGTTTTTTTACATTTTCGTACTGCTCACACATGCAGTAGGACAGTGATCACTATTACCCAGTCCTAGATCAAAAACACGAGTGGCCACAATTGTGTCAGTTCTATTGGAAAATACAAGATCAATTAGTGTGGATTTAAAAAAGTCTTTCAAGTATATTACAAATACATTTTATAATAAAAACAAATGCGTTTGCTTGATTGCGTGATCAAGGGTTAATATTCATGTAGTCACTCTATAATCTGCTCATCAGTAGATAATCTATATCTATATCAGAGACACTGAACACAACATAAATACAGAATTATGTCTGGATAAATACTAAGACTGTCCTCGACTCAACAAATTCTTACTCGATAAAGTCATAGGACTTGACGACTAACCTATAAATAGTCATAGGACTTGACAACTAACCTATAAATAGTCATAGGACTTGACAACTAACCTATAAATAGTCATCTACTCTATCTAACTGTTCTGTCTCTATATATCTGCTGTATCTAGCTGTTCTGTATCTACATATCAGTATCTAACTGTTCTGTTTCTATGTCAAGTAGATTTGACGTTATATTTTAATGTTTCATCCTTTCTCTACTCTATCCAGAGTGGAAAAGATTCAGGAGAGGCAGGTTCATTTTTCTCAAGTATTTTTTGTCTTTATTGAGTTATTTTATGTTACAGAGACGTAAAAAGAAAAGCAAGATGAAATAGGATTAAAATGTAACTGTATATAATGTGCCGTAGGATGCAAACCTGGCATCTTCAAAAAGTCACTTTTCAGGAATTAATTACAATGTATTTTCAGGGTACATACAGTAATGTAGGCAGGTCCAGGAATCAAACCTGTGACCTCAGGCTGGTGAAGAGCCCATGCTACCACCTTGCCAAGAGGGATATCACTGTGAAACTCACTGAGCACATGAAGGAACAATATTCTGTCCCACAGTGTTGTTGTGGTGCAGACTGGCTGCTTGGTGCAGTTACAACTATTATTATTATTATTATTATTATTATTATTATTATTATTATTATTATTATTATTATTATTATTATTATTATTATTATTATTATTATTATTATTATTATTATTATTATTATTATTATTATTATTATTATTATTATTATTATTATTATTATTATTATTATTATTATTATTATTATTATTATTATTAATAAACTATTATTATTATTATTATTATTATTATTATTATTATTATTATTATTATTATTATTATTATTATTATTATTATTATTATTATTATTATTATTATTATTATTATTATTATTATTATTATTATTATTATTATTATTATTATTATTATTATTATTATTATTATTATTATTATTATTATTATTATTATTATTATTATTATTATTATTATTATTAATATTATTATTATTATATTACTACAACTGTTATTCACCTCAACAATGATTCTGTTTAGTGAATATTGACCTCTTGGAACAACAAGGTGGAACATGTGTCACTTCCCTAACCCAATACAAATATAGCATTTATCAACAAAGTATTTACCACACGCTTATTCTGAAAAGTCATGGATAGATGCATCTCAATACCGTCTGAAAAGTCTTGGATAGATTAATCTCCATACCGTCTAAAAAGTCATGGATAGATTCATCTCTATACAGTCTGAACTTCACTTGGACATTTCGAAGAGCCTTCAGAGCAGATTAGTGGGAACTAGAGGGGAAATTAATGTAGAACGCATTTTCAGAGTGGATCAACTTTTGTTAGGAGTGTTGAGTCACTCACTGACGGACGTGAATTTGCCTCCTCGGACCCTTGACACGGTGCTCTATCATGACACAGCAGAGATAAGGCTCAAAATGGGAACACGCCAACACGCAAATAAACACCATCATCACTACATAATACAAATAAACATCATCTAAAGAGAGAACCATGTCTCATTAAGGTTAATAAAGCCCTTATTCTGCACTTATTAACAGTTAACTATGCTTTTTGCAGCTACTGGATGTAAAGCAAGAACAATGCCTTATTAAGGACATCTTCTTTTATGCAACAGTGGAGTCTGTTCTCCTGTATGGCAGTGAATGCTGGACCCTGAAGCCCACCCTGCAGAAGTCCCTGGATGGGTGCTACACCAGAATGCTGCGTGTGGTGTAAAATGTAATATGTTACAATTGCACTATTTCTTTTTTGTTGATGTGATTAGTAATGTTTTATGATGGAAACTAAAAACTAGAAATCAAATGTTTTTTAAAGAGCTGTGCAAACGTGTGTTTGTGTGCTTCACATTGTATTTATATGTAATTTCCTATTCAACATGTAGTGCTCCTTCCAGATGGGGGAGCTGTGGAAAACATAGTTAACTGTTAATAAGTGCAAAATAAATAATGTATTAACCTTAATAAGACATGGTTGTCACTTTAGATCCAGTAGTCCCAGTGTTCATAAGTACATAGTTAACTGCTAATAAATGAAGAACAATGATCTTTTAAATCTTAATAATAAAGCAACAAAAAAGCTTAGCAAAGGTTAACAATGTCAGAATAGTAAGTAGTTAGTAAGACTCAATACATTTGTTTGTAATGCTATTATATAATATATATAAGAAATCATAAGGATTTTATTAATGTTCTTAAGCAGTCTAAATGGTGACCGAGCCCAGCAGTTTGTGGCACAAGTCTCCCTCTGTCATTTTTCAGGTATTTACAGATTATGAAAGTACAGAATGTAAACTTTCAAATGATGTTTCATATAATGAAATCTTCTGAAAATGTCTGAAGAAGATTATGCTTATTTGAATCTAGTTAAACCTCAAGTCTCACAGAGCAACAGAGAAAATCCAATCTAAAGTTTGGCTGCATTTTTAACACCTTGGCAGTCAGGTACGAGGTGTCACAAACTGCCTTTTTTAAACAAAGATATACTATTTAGAGATACTATAACTGTTACAGTAGCTGTTACAGTAAATATGTTCTTATACATTCAAACTGTGATAATATGGAAAGAAATTACCCCCATTTAAAACATTTAATAAATTTGCTCTCGATCTGACTTCCAGACATGAGTCTCTTACCGCTGGGCTTGGTCACAATTGTTAACATGTAATTTTTTTGTGCCATTTTCTTGTAATCTAACAATAAATGTGTTTAGGATGCTATTACTAACACTTATATAGTCTTATTAACACATAATAATACATATTAATCTAATCTATTTGTTTTTATAAAACATGTAATATTATTAAACATTATTAACTTAATTAATCAAACAATATACTGTTGACATTTCAATGTCGCTGCCTCAGGTTGCCTGGATTTGTCTGGCTTCTCCAACCATGCAGCATATATATTTTTTTTATCCACTTTTTCTCCTTATTTTCTATTTTTCTCCCATCCCAATTTCGTATTGCCAATTCTCCCCTCCCCTGTCTTGAACGTTGCTGGACTATGCCTCCCACTGGTCGGCTGTAGTGAGGATAGAAGCCTTGCATCACGTGTCCCCTCCGGTACACGAGGAGGCAGCCTGTCGCATCTTTTCACCTGACAGCGCGGACTCTCAGTGGCGAGGAGTAACGCGTGGGAGGCTCACGCTGCCCCTGATACTTCCTGTCTCTGCTGTACAGGCGTCACCCAACCGACCTGTAGGAGTCCCTGTCCACAACGTCCAATCCCCACCCATCGACTTTCCACCCGCTACCTCTGCCAATTGAGATAGTATGACGACTGGCCCAAGCCGCAGGCAATGCTGACTCTGGGAGTCAAGAGCGGAGTCTCTTGCACTGGTGACGAGCGCATTCTCCGCTACGCCACCCAGCCGCCCTCCATGCAGCATTTGATAGTAAAATACCATTAAGACTAAACTACAAAAGACTATATGAAACTAATCTAGACTAAGACTGAACTAAACAAGTATTTTTTAAATTTATTTCTTTTTTTTAAGATTTAATTTATAGCATTTTCAGCTTTTTTCTGGTCAACGCAGGACCTTTTGGCCACGCAGGACCGACAGAGGAGAGAGGGTGAAGCGGGAGGAGAAGAGGGGAGGACATGCGGCACATGGCCACCGGGTCGGGGAATCGAACCCGGGGCGACCGCTTCGTGACTCAGCGCGCTATGTGGTGTGCTACTGGAGCGCCCCTGTTTTTTTAAACTAGTAAAGGAGATCACCTGAATAACACAGTATCAAAGGGAACATTTCTGGGAACATTCTGTCAAAGCCTTAAGTGAAGTGGAGTCCAGTGTTTAATCTGGATGTGAACTAAGCTCCTTGGAGATCCTACTCTGAGCCCTGAGTTCCTCTTCATCATAAAACCACCCTACTCTGAGCTCCTCTTCATCATAAAACCACCATATTCTGAGCTGAGCTCCTCTTCATCATAAAACCATCCTATTCTGAGCTACTCTTCATCATAAAACCATCCTACTCTGAGCCATGAGTTAATCTTCATCATAAAACCACCCTACTCTGAGCTCCTCTTCATCATAAAACCACCCTATTCTGAGCTCCTCTGCTGCCAGTGGTGACCTCAGGAAGCTCCAGGTGGTCCAGAACAGGGCTTAAAGTTGAAAATAGATAGTCTTTTAAATACACTTGTGCTGTTCAAGTCGGTCATGAGCAGTAAAACTCCTGTTTTTATACATAAACAGATTGTTTTTAGTAATACTGTGCATGATCATTACACTAGAGGTTCCAGTAATGGGCAGTTTGAATGACCAGGTCCAAAAACCAACGCTTTAACAGAGATCTTTTATTTTTAGATCATTGACTCTTTGGAATAACCTGCCTCAAAATCTCTGCATTTACAGTAAATTAACTTTAAAAAATAATCTTAAATTGTATTTAACACTGTAAAGTAGTTTTGTTTTTTGTTTTCTGTTTCTTTGCTCACATGTAATTTTTGCTATCTTATTTGTTAGTTTCAGTATGCATTGTGTGTTGAGTACTGACATTTAATCATTTTGTTTTGCAACAATAATTGTTTTTGTATGTTTTTTTGTGTGGACCCCAGAAAGACTAGCTGGTTGCTATGGCACCAGCTAATGGGGATCCTTAATCAAATCAAATCAAATACAAAAATTCTTCATCATAAAACCACCCTACTCTGAGCTCCTCTTCATCATAAAACCATCCTACTCTGAGCTCCTCTTCATCATAAAACCACCCTACTCTGAGCTCCTCTTCATCATAAAACCACCCTACTCTGAGCTCCTCTTCATCATAAAACCATCCTACTCTGAGCTCTGATGTCCTCTTCATCATAAAACCATCCTACTCTGAGCTCCTCTTCATCATAAAACCATCCTACTCTGAGCTCCTCTTCATCATAAAACCATCCTACTCTTAGCCCTGAGCTCCTCTTCATCATAAAACCATCCTACTCTTAGCCCTGAGCTCCTCTTCATCATAAAACCATCCTACTCTGAGCTCCTATTCATCATAAAACCATCCTACTCTGAGCTCCTCTTCATCATAAAACCATCCTACTCTTAGGCCTGAGCTCCTGCCTCTTCTCCAGGTCTGGCTTCAGCACTGGGACCAGGCAGGTTGTAGTAATCAGGTCTGGCTTCAGCACTGGGACCAGGCAGGTTGTAGTAATCACGTCTGGCTTCAGCTCTGGGACCAGGCAGGTTGTAGTAATCACGTCTGGCTTCAGCTCTGGGACCAGGCAGGCTGTAGTAATGCACCTCCTTCTTCTCCTCTCTTCTCAGGATTTTCCTCATGCGAGCCTGGAGAGACATAGCAGCAACAACTCTCACTAACTGGACTACAGCTCTCTCTGCATGAAGAAACAGACAGTAGGATGACATCATACTGTAGTATAAAGATATGTTCAGTACCTTGTAGTAGAAATAGATGGCAGTGTAGGCCAGCCCTACAACCAGCACCAAAACAACATGTCTGATGATCACAGCTGGCAGAAAAGAGTCTGCAACACAAACATGTTGATATGACAACATGCACAACATCACAGCAGATCACATCACATCACAGCTGATCACAGCACATCACAGCTGATCACATCACATCACAGCTGATCACATCACAAAGCACTCTCATTAAAGACATGGTTAACCCTACAAGGTGCACCCGCAGTAGCACAGTCCTGACTGAATGTTTTCTACTATGTTCTCATTCTGTGCTGCAGTGAGCGCTCAGTCAGAAGTTGCTGTGCTACTTATATGCTGTTTCAGTTTCAGTTTAGACTGTATTTGAACAGGGACAGCACACTAATTAATGAACATTACTGTAAATGTGTGAGACAGATCATTTTCAACTGTTGTCCCGGGGCCTGGTGTTAAAAAGCCGCTAAAAAAGAAAGCATAATATATATGGCATGCAAACAGTTCATTAAGAACAGGTTAAAAACACATGTAAAATATGTACAGCAGACAAGTACAGACAATGTACAAACAATGATAAGACGTATTAGGTACACACGATCATACATGTAGGCAAGCAAGCAGACAGGGTTAGGGTTCTGAAGGGCTGTTGTGTTCACATGTGTAATCATTTCTTAACCATGTTTTGAGATTGTGCTTGAATGATCTGTGTTTTAATATTGCGAATGTAAATTGGAATGGAGTTCCAGGGCCCTCATTTATCAATTTTTCTTACAAAGTATTCTATTTTCATACGTAAGCACAGAATTTAGAATGTGTGCATGCACAAAAAAAACAGGATTTATCACACGTGCGTACACAGGTCCTACGCACACCTGTCATGATAAATATCACCTTGCTCCTACGCTGAGGCTCGTGCACACTTTCACGTATTTGCATACCAGAACCGCCCCGATTAACCATACGGTAATGGAACACCCCCATGAAATGTGGAAAAGTGGACTAACCCGAGCGAACTCTGAGAGACTTCACTGAGAGCGAGATTGATCACCGAGGTCCAACCAACAAATTGAACGTATACAGCATTTCCCGTTGTGAACAATCTTATTTGGAAACATGACACAGAATAATAGTATTTAGCGTTTCATTTTAAACAAGCTGACCCGACATTAAGCACTGTAATGACATTAAGCACTGCACGCCAACTCTGCGCTCTACAATGCCTATTGTGTGCGCTCGTCATGAGCCTGTGGTTCTGGTCAGAGTCATTATGGCTTCAGTGGATAACCCTGATCTGCATTTTAACTGATGTTTTAGATACCCCAGTAATAACATTACAATTGAATTAAATACAATTAGGCCTGAATGAGACTCCGGCCATCGGCACATTATCAGCCAAAAAGATTATCTGTACATTGACCGAGTGGAATCCCGTTCACATTACTGGATTTGTTTATTGATGGAGAAAACTCTGAGAGATTGTTCACAGAGGCGCTGCCGAACCAAGATATAATATGATGTGTATAATATAATGTGTGTAGAGGCATATAATACAATATTTTGTTGTTGGTATTAGGTAGCCTATGAATTACATATAATAGCAGCCAGCTTACATTATGCAACAGTAACTTGCGCATATAACACACAGCCATGCGAAGCCTGCATACAGTAAACTAACTTGATCATTAATCTAGCTGTTGTATCTTTATGCTTATGAAAACATTAAATAATATGTATAGGCTATAGGACGTCGCTTTAGCCTATATTCTCAAATTGCATTTAATGGCTATCCGAGTCCTCGATATCCTCGCGGACGGACCAGTATACCTTTATATCATATCATATTCATATTCATATCATAGTTTACTCTATCAGCCTACCAGCATGTAATACGTTCTTTGTTAGAACTCAACTCGTTATTATTTTGCGCATAGATTGCAGAAATACGGGAACGTTTTTGATTTAAGCTTTGACATTGTAAAACTAAATAAGTGAAATTCTGTAAGCAGAATACAAGATATATGCTCTGTGTCCAGAGCATGTATGCTTTTCATTCATTTAAGACACATTTATTGCAAGGGTTTTGTATACACATACACTCAACAAATAACCTCAGTCTGTTCTCGTTGCAATGCGTTTTTTATTCTTTCTTATAGGAAGGGTGAAGAACACTATATCGTGGGTGTTCATATGACTTGTATTCTGCTTACAGCTTCGGGGTTCCACTTATTACGTTTAACAATGGCAAAGCCTTTTAAATATAATCAAAACGTTCCCGTATTTCTGCAATATATGCGCAAAATAATAACGGTTTGAGTTACGTGCAGCGCAGTCAGTGCTTATTTCCTTGTTGTAATAATATATTCTACCACCGGCGCCAGCTATACGCATGGTCCGACCTGTGCTTAAATATATGGACAAAGTCAAGCACAAGTTCAAATTTATAAATCCCACACTTTGCTTAGAAATGATTGTACGCACGGGTTACGCACATATCTGTGCGTACGCCACGTTGATAAATGAGGGCCCAGGTCTTGGCAGCTCTCACGGAGAGGGCTGACTGGCTAAATGTGCTTTTCCTTAGTGGAACAGCCAAGTCACCCGGTACAACAGTTCTGGTGAACCTGCTGCTGGGAGTGAAAACATCTGAACGTGGGGGTGGGGCTGCTTATTGCTTAATAACAGCGGAGCAGTGCTGCCGTTGCTTCCGCGTTTTCCCTGATTGGCTGCGACACGCCCCGCGGCAGGCGCGGCAACCGCAGAGCGGAGCGGCAGAGCTTGCGGCATTATGTAACCGCCCTAATCCGCCATGATTTTCATTCGGCGCTCAGCTCACCTGGCAACGCAGCGGTCCTGCGGTCCGTTGTTGACAAGTTCGAATCCCATCAAATTTTTTTTTTAACGTGATTTTTTTTTTTACGTGTATTCTTTCGCCGGTTAAGGTTAGGCATGGTTAAGGTTAAGGTTAGGCATTGTTTCGGAGTTGGTTAAGGTTAGAACGGTTAAGTTTAGGCGCTGTTAAGGAGCTGGTTAAGGTTAGAGTTTGTCTTAGAGAATGGCAATATTCTTTCTATGGTTAAGGTTAAGGTTAGGCATGGTTAAGGTTAAGGTTAAGGTTAGGCATTGTTTCGGAGTTGGTTAAGGTTAGAACGGTTAAGTTTAGGCGCTGTTAAGGAGCTGGTTAAGGTTAGAGTTTGTCTTAGAGAATGGCAATATTCTTTCTATGGTTAAGGTTAAGGTTAGGCATGGTTAAGGTTAAGGTTAAAGGAGAACTATTTTACTATTTCTTTCACTATTTGGGCACTTTTACACAATTCCTGTGAGTCTATGGAACACCTCTGTAATATATATATTTTTTTTATTCATTGTTTTGTATTTCTAATCAAGTCCTCAAAAACAGCATTTTTCTACCTCAAGATCTCGAGCCGTTTTGAGCCTGGGCTCCTAAACCACTGTGTAGCGTCGTGTTCGCCTGAACATTAACATGCAGCAGTGACTATATGACATCACATATAGGCACATTTTCAAATGACTCAGTTCAGTGAGGGTGAATATTGTAAGAGGAGAATTGGAAGAATGCGCCAATATGAGAATTTTGAGACATAGATCATATTAATATAAGTTCACATAGCTAGGAAACAATGCTAAACACTCAAAAAGGCCATTTATAAGATAGTTCCCCTTTAAGGTTAGGCATTGTTTCGGAGTTGGTTAAGGTTAGAACGGTTAAGTTTAGGCGCTGTTAAGGAGCTGGTTAAGGTTAGAGTTTGTCTTAGAGACAGCCTATTTCCGCACTGCCGCTCTCCCGCGTTGCCGCGGTCACATGGTCAAATTGTCACATTCTTGCACTGCTCCGCTGTTAAAAAGCAACACGCGGTGGGGCTAGACCATGGAGGTGTGGCTAGACCATGGAGGTGGGAGGTGTGGCTAGACCATGGAGGTGTGGCTAGACCATGGAGGTGGGAGGTGTGGCTAGACCATGGAGGTGTGGCTAGACCATGGAGGTGGGAGGTGTGGCTAGACCATGGAGGTGGGGCTAGACCATGGAGGTGTGGCTAGACCATGGAGGTGGGAGGTGTGGCTAGACCATGGAGGTGGGGCTAGACCATGGAGGTGGGGCTAGACCATGGAGGTGGGGCTAGACCATGGAGGTGGGGCTAGACCATGGAGGTGGGGCTAGACCATGGAGGTGTGGCTAGACCATGGAGGTGTGGCTAGACCATGGAGGTGGGGCTAGACCATGGAGGTGTGGCTAGACCATGGACTATGGAGGTGTGGCTAGACCATGGAGGTGGGGCTAGACCATGGAGGTGTGGCTAGACCATGGAGGTGGGGCTAGACCATGGAGGTGGGGCTAGACCATGGAGGTGTGGCTAGACCATGGAGGTGGGGCTAGACCATGGAGGTGTGGCTAAACCATGGAGGTGTGGCTAGACCATGAAGGTGTGGCTAGACCATGGACCATGGAGGTGTGGCTAGACCATGGAGGTGTGGCTAGACCATGGAGGTGGGGCTAGACCATGGAGGTGTGGCTAGACCATGGAGGTGGGAGGTGTGGCTAGACCATGGAGGTGGGGCTAGACCATGGAGGTGTGGCTAGACCATGGAGGTGGGGCTAGACCATGGAGGTGTGGCTAGACCATGGAGGTGTGGCTAGACCATGAAGGTGGGGCTAGACCATGGAGGTGTGGCTAGACCATGGAGGTGGGGCTAGACCATGGAGGTGGGGCTAGACCATGGAGGTGTGGCTAGACCATGGAGGTGTGGCTAGACCATGGAGGTGGGGCTAGACCATGGAGGTGGGGCTAGACCATGGAGGTGTGGCTAGACCATGGAGGTGTGGTTAGACCATGGAGGTTGGGCTAGACCATGGACCATGGAGGTGTGGCTAGACCATGGAGGTGGGGCTAGACCATGGAGGTGTGGCTAGACCATGGAGGTGGGGCTAGACCATGGAGGTGGGGCTAGACCATGGAGGTGTGGCTAGACCATGGAGGTGGGGCTAGACCATGGAGGTGGGGCTAGACCATGGAGGTGTGGCTAGACCATGGAGGTTGGGCTAGACCATGGAGGTGTGGCTAGACCATGGACCATGGAGGTGTGGCTAGACCATGGAGGTGGGGCTAGACCATGGAGGTGGGGCTAGACCATGGAGGTGTGGCTAGACCATGGAGGTGTGGCTAGACCATGGAGGTGTGGCTAGACCATGGAGGTGTGGCTAGACCATGGAGGTGGGGCTATACCATGGAGGTGGGGCTAGACCATGGAGGTGGGGCTAGACCATGGAGGTGGGGCTAGACCATGGAGGTGGGGCTATACCATGGAGGTGGGGCTAGACCATGGAGGTGGGGCTAGACCATGGAGGTGGGGCTAGACCATGGAGGTGTGGCTAGACCATGGAGGTGGGGCTAGACCATGGAGGTGTGGCTAGACCATGGAGGTGGGGCTATACCATGGAGGTGTGGCTAGACCATGGAGGTGGGGCTATACCATGGAGGTGGGGCTAGACCATGGAGGTGTGGCTAGACCATGGAGGTGGGGCTAGACCATGGAGGTGGGGCTAGACCATGGATGATTTTAAAGACCAGACTGGCATTAGTTAACGTCATGATGTTGTCCCAGCTCAAGAGGGCATGCTTATCCAGGATATTGCAGTGGTGGTGATGGATAGGCTTCTGGTCCAGAACCTTCAGAGCCTGTTTGTACACAGATTGAATGGGCGCTAGCGTTGTTTTGCAGGCCTGGGTCCAGCTGGTAATACAGTATGTAAGGTGGGACATGATGATGGCATTGAGTTA
The DNA here is from genome assembly GCF_963971535.1 of Notolepis coatsorum. Classification (NCBI taxonomy): domain Eukaryota; kingdom Metazoa; phylum Chordata; class Actinopteri; order Aulopiformes; family Paralepididae; genus Notolepis; species Notolepis coatsorum. The sequence continues at coordinate 123,054 of NC_140174.1, read as the reverse complement.
CAGTGTTGCTGCTTCAATGTTCAGACAGTTTCTGATGTATCTGAAGTTGGATAGATTTTATTTGACTGTTCGCGTGACCTTTTTGACCTGTTTTTTTAATGTAAGGTTGCAATCTAGGATGATTCCAAGATATTTACATTCGGTCACCACTTGGAGCTTCTCTCCAGCAACAAAAACATCTGGATCAGGTGTATTAGATGATCTTTTTTCGAAGAACATACAGATGGTCTTCTCTGCATTCAGGTGGAGGCAACAGTGAGCCATTGAACTACCTGGATCATAGTTGTGTTAAGTACTTAAGTACACCATTTGACTACAAAACACTTGGATAGTGACAGATTGATGATTGTGTGTTATGTCCATGTGACACACAACCAATCAATCAGATTTCACACAGTGCGCTGTATATTGCCTAGTTAAATGAAGCCGTGCTTTTTAGTAAATCAAGTTACTTGAATTTCTGGAGGAATCGTTTCAGCCCTAGTGGCAAAAGATGCACACTACAATAAAATATGTTTTACACAAAATGACGCAGACAAGAACAGAACAGGACC